>NC_064929.1:13030303-13333333 GCF_023897955.1 Schistocerca gregaria | reverse complement strand
ACACATTCCTCCATGTGAGTAAAGTCTCAAACAGTCTACAATTTGATCGTTCCCTGGAAGACCAGTAGTAGTTTCTGATGCACATCTGGAGGCAATCTGTAATCTGTGGACTATCAGAGTGTAGATGAAACACAGAAATTGCATCGGGATTGAATACAACAGTCACCATGCGCACTTTCCTCCATGGGTGTAATGTCTCAAACAGATTACGCTTTGATCGTTCCCTGGAAGACCAGTAGTAGTTTCCGAAGCACGTCTGGAGGCACTCTGTAATCTGTGGACTATCAGAGTGTTGATGAAACACAGAAATTGCATCGGGATTTAATACAACAGTCACCATGCGCACTTTCCTCCATGGGAGTAATGTCTCAAACAGTCTAAGTTTTGATCGTTCCCTGGAAGACCAGTAGTAGTTTCCTATGCACATCTGGAGGCATTCTGTAATCTTTGGACTATCAGAGTGTTGATGAAACACAGAAATTTCATCGTGATTGAATACAACAGTCACCATGCGCACTTTCCTCCATGGGAGTAATGTCTCAAACAGTCTACGCTTTTATCGTTCCCTGGAAGACCAGTAGGAGTTTCCGATGCAAATCTGGTGGCATTCTGTAATCAGTGGACTATCAGAGTCTTGATGAAACACAGAAATTGCATCGGGATTGAATACAACCGTCACCATGCGCACTTTCCTCCATGAGAGTAATGTCTCAAACAATCTACGCTTTTATCGTTCCCTGGAGGACCAGTTGTAGTTTCCGATGCACATCTTTAGGCATTCTGTAATCTGTGGACTATCAGAGTGTTGATGAAACATAGAAATTGCATCGGGATTGAATACAGCAGTCACCATGCGCACTTTCCTAGATTGGAGTAATGTTTTAAACTGTCTGCGCTTTAATAGTTCCCTGGAAGACCAGTAATAGTTTCCGATGCACATCTGGAGGCATTCTGTAATCTGTGGACTATCAGAGTGTTGATGAAAGACAGAAATTGCATCGGGATTGAATACAACAGTCACCACGCCCACTTTCCTCCATGGGAGTAATGTCGCAAACAGTCTACGCTTTGATCGTTCCCTGGAAGACCAGTAGTAGTTTCCGATTCACATCTGAAGGCATACCGTAATCTGAGGACTATCAGAGTGTTGATGAAACACAGAAATTGCATCGGTATTGAATACAACAGTCATCATGCCCACTTTCCTCCATGGGAGTAATGTCTCAAACAGTCTACGCTTTGATCGTTCCCTGGAAGACCAGTAGTAGTTTCCGATTCACGTATGGAGGCATTCTGTAATCTGTTGATTATCAGAGTGTTGATGAAACACAGAAAATTCATCGTGATTGAATACAACATTCACCATGCGCACTTCCCTCCATGGGAGTAATGTCTCAAACAGTCTACGCTTTGATCGTTCCTGGAAGACCAGTAGTATTTTCCGATGCTCATCTGGAGGCATTCTGTAATCTGTGGACTATCAGAGTCTTAATGAAACACAGAAATTGCATCGGGATTAAATACAACAGTCACCATGCGCACTTCCCTCCATGGGAGTAATGTCTCAAACAGTCTACGCTTTGATGGTTAGCAGGAAGACCAGTAGTAGTTTCCGATGCACATCTGGAGGCTTTCGGTAATTTGTGGGCTATCAGAGTGTCGATGAAACAGCGAAATTGCATCGGGATTGAATACCACAGTCACCATGCGCACTTTCCTCCATGGGTGAATATCTCAAACAGTTTACGCTTTTATCGGTCCCTGGAAGACCAGTAGTAGTTTCCGATGCACATCTGGAGGCATTCTGTAATCTGTGGACTATCAGTGTGTTGATGAAACACAGAAATTGCATCGGCGTTGTATACAACAGTCACCATGCCCACTTTCCGCCATGGCAGTAATGTCGCAAACAGTCTACGCATTGATCGTTCCCTGGAAGTCATTGTAATAGCTTCCGATGCACATCTAGAGGCATTCTGTAATCTGGGGCCTATCAGAGTGTTGATGAAACACCGAAACTGCTTCGGGATTGAATACAACAGTCACCATGCGCACTTTCCTCCATGGGAGTAATGTCTCAAACAGTTTACGATTTGATTGTTCCCTGGAGACCAGTAGTTGTTTCCGATGCACATCTCCAGGCAATCTGTAATCTGTGGACTATCAGAGTGGTGATGAAACACAGAAATTGAATCGGGATTGAATACAACAGTCACCAGGCGCACTTTCCTCCATGGGAGTAATGTCTCAGACAGTCTACGCCTTGATCGTTCCCTGGAAAACCAGTAGTAGTTTCCGATGCACATCTTTAGGCATTCTGTAATCTGTGGACTATCAGAGTGTTGATGAAACACAGAAATTGAATCGGGATTGAATACAACCGTCACCATGCGCACTTTCCTCCATGAGAGTAATGCCTCAAACAGTCCACGCTTTTATCGTTCCCTGGGAGACCAGTTGTAGTTTCCGATGCACATCTGGAGGCATTCTGTAATCTGTGGACTATCAGAGTCTTGATGAAACATAGAAATTGCGTCGGGATTGAATACAACAGTCACCATGCGCACTTTCCTCCATGGGAGTAATGTCTCAAACAGTCTACGCTTTGATGGTTCCCTGGAAGACCAGTAGTAGTTTCCAATTCACATCTGAAGGCATTCTGTAATCAGTGGACTATCAGAGTGTTGATGAAACACAGAAATTGCATCGGGATTGAATACAACAGTCATCATGCCCACTTTCCTCCATGGGAGTAATGTCTCAAACAGTCTACGCTTTGATCGTTCCCTGGAAGACCAGTAGTAGTTTCCGATGCATGTATGGAGGCATTCTGTAATCTGTTGACTATCAGAGTGTTGATAAAACACAGAAATTGCATCGTGATTGAATACAACAGTCACCATGCGCACTTCCCTCCATGGGAGTAATGTCTCAAACAGTCTACGCTTTGATCGTTCCCTGGAAGACCAGTAGTATTTTACGATGCTCATCTGGAGGCATTCTGTAATCTGTGGACTATCAGAGTCTTGATGAAACACAGAAATTGCATCGGGATTGAATACAACAGTCACCATGCGCACTTTCCTCCATGGGAGTAATGTCTCAAACAGTCTACGCTTTGATGGTTCCCAGGAAGACCAGTAGTAGTTTCCGATGCACATCTAGAGGCATTCTGTAATTTGTGGACTATCAGAGTGTCGATGAAACAGCTAAATTGCATCGGGATTGAATACAACTGTCACCATGCGCACTTTCCTCCATGGGTGTAATGTCTGAAACAGTTTACGAATTTATCGTTCCCTGGAAGACCAGTAGTAGTTTCCGATGCACATCTGGAGGCATTCTGTAATCTGTGGACTATCAGAGTGTTGATGAAACACAGAAATTGCATCGGCGTTGAATACAACAGTCACCATGCCCACTTTCCTCCATGGGAGTAATGTCGCAAACAGTCTACGCTTTGATCGCTCCCTGGAAGACCAGTAGTAGTTTCCGATGCATGTATGGAGGCATTCTGTAATCTGTTGACTATCAGAGTGTTGATAAAACACAGAAATTGAATCGGGATTGAATACAACAGTCACCATGCGCACATACCTCCATGGGAGTAATGTCTCAAACAGTCTACGCTTTGATCGTTCCCTGGAAGTCATTGTAATAGCTTCCGATGCACATCTAGAGGCATTCTGTAAACTGGGGCCTATCAGAGTGTTGATGAAACACCGAAATTGCTTCGGGATTGAATACAACAGTCACCATGCGCACTTTCCTCCATGGGAGTAATGTCTCAAACCGTTTACGATTTGATTGTTCCCTGGAGACCAGTAGTTGTTTCCGATGCACATCTCCAGGCAATCTGTAATCTGTGGACTATCAGAGTGGTGATGAAACACTGAAATTGAATCGGGATTGAATACAACAGTCACCAGGCGCACTTTCCTCCATGGGAGTAATGTCTCAGACAGTCTACGCCTTGATCGTTCCCTGGAAAACCAGTAGTAGTTTCCGATGCACATCTTTAGGCATTCTGTAATCTGTGGACTATCAGAGTGTTGATGAAACACAGAAATTGCATCGGGATTGAATACAACCGTCACCATGCGCACTTTCCTCCATGAGAGTAATGCCTCAAACAGTCCACGCTTTTATCGTTCCCTGGGAGACCAGTTGTAGTTTCCGATGCACATCTGGAGGCATTCTGTAATCTGTGGACTATCAGAGTCTTGATGAAACATAGAAATTGCGTCGGGATTGAATACAACAGTCACCATGAGCACTTTCCTCCATGGGAGTAATGTCTCAAACAGTCTACGCTTTGATTTTTCCCTGGAAGACCAGTAGTAGTTTCCTATTCACATCTGAAGGCATTCTGTAATCAGTGGACTATCAGAGTGTTGATGAAACACAGAAATTGCATCGGGATTGAATACAACAGTCATCATGCCCACTTTCCTCCATGGGAGTAATGTCTCAAACAGTCTACGCTTTGATCGTTCCCTGGAAGACCAGTAGAAGTTTCCGATGCATGTATGGAGGCATTCTGTAATCAGTTGACTATCAGAGTGTTGATGAAACACAGAAATAGCATCGTGATTGAATACAACAGTCACCATGCGCACTTCCCTCCATGGGAGTAATGTCTCAAACAGTATACGCTTTGATCGTTCCCTGGAAGACCAGTAGTATTTTACGATGCTCATCTGGAGGCATTCTGTAATCTGTGGACTATCAGAGTCTTGATGAAACACAGAAATTGCATCGGGATTGAATACAACAGTCACCATGCGCACTTTCCTCCATGGGAGTAATGTTTAAAACAGTCTACGCTTTGATGGTTCCCAGGAAGACCAGTAGTAGTTTCCGATGCACATCTAGAGGCATTCTGTAATTTGTGGACTATCAGAGTGTCGATGAAACAGCTAAATTGCATCGGGATTGAATACAACTGTCACCATGCGCACTTTCCTCCATGGGTGTAATGTCTCAAACAGTTTACGCTTTTATCGTTCCCTGGAAGACCAGTAGTAGTTTCCGATGCACATCTCTAGGCATTCTGTAATCTGTGGACTATCAGAGTGTTGATGAAACACAGGAATTGCATCGGCGTTGAATACAACAGTCACCATGCCCACTTTCCTCCATTGGAGTAATGTCGCAAACAGTCTACGCTTTGATCGCTCCCTGGAACACCAGTAGTAGTTTCTGATGCACATCTGGAGGCATTCTGTAATCTGTGGATTATCTGAGTGTTGATGAAACACAGAAATTGCATCGGCATTGAATACAGCAGTCACCATGTGCACTTTCCTCCATGGGAGTAATGTCCCAAACAGTCTTCGCTTTGATAGTTCCCTGGAAGACCAGTAGTAGTTTCCGATTCACATCTGAAAGCATTCTGTAATCTGTGTACTCTCAGAGTGTTGATAAAACACAGAAATTACATTGGGATTGAATACAACAGTCACCATGCGCACATACCTCCATGGGAGTAATGTCTCAGACAGTCTACGCCTTGATCGTTCCCTGGAAGACCAGTAGTAGTTTCCGATGCACATCTTTAGGCATTCTGTAATCTGTGGACTATCAGAGTGTTGATGAGACACAGAAATTACATCGGGATTGAATACAACCGTCACCATGCGCACTTTCCTCCATGAGAGTAATGCCTCAAACAGTCCACGCTTTTATCGTTCCCTGGAAAACCAGTTGTAGTTTCCGATGCACATCTGGAGGCATTCTGTAATCTGTGGACTATCAGAGTCTTGATGAAACACAGAAATTGCGTCGGGATTGAATACAACAGTCACCATGCGCACTTTCCTCCATGGGTGTAATGTCTAAATCAGATTACGCTTTTTTCGTTCCCTGGAAGACCAGTAGTAGTTTCCGATGCAAATCTGAAGGCATTCTGTAAACTGTGGACTATCAGAGTGTTGATGAAAGAAAGAAATTGCATCGGGATTGAATACAACAGTCACCTTGCCAACTATCCTCGATGGGAGTAATGTCGCAAGCAGTCTACGCTTTCATCGTTCCCTGGAAGACCAGTAAGAGTTTCCGATGCACATCTGGAGGCATTCTGTAATCAGTGGACTATCTGAGTGTTAATGAAACACAGAAATTGCATCGGGATTGAATACAACAGTCACAATTGCGCACTTTTCTCCATGGGAGTAATGTCTCAAACGGTCTACGCTTTGATGGTTCCCTGGAAGAACAGTAGTAGTTTCCGATTCACATCTGACGGCATTCTGTAATCTGTGGACTATCAGAGTGTTGATGAAACACAGAAATTGTATCGTGATTGAATACAACAGTCACCATTCGCACTTTCCTCCATGGGAGTAATCTCTCAAACAGTCTACGCTTTGATGGTTCCCTTGAAGACCAGTAGTAGTCTCCGATGCACATCTGGAGGCATTCTGTAATCTGTGGGCTATCAGAGTGTCAATGAAAAAGCGAAATTGCATTGGGATTGAATACAACAGTCACCATGCGCACTTTCCTCCATGGGTGTAATGTCTCAAACAGTTTACGCTTTTATCGTTCCTTGGAAGACAAGTAGTAGTTTCCGATGCACTACTGGTGGCATTCTGTTATCAGTGGTCTATCTGAGTGTTTATGAAACACAGAAATTGCATCGGGATTGAATACAACAGTCACAATTGCGCACTTTTCTCCATGGGAGTAATGTCTCAAACTGTCTACGCTTTGATGGTTCCCTGGAAGAACAGTAGTAGTTTCCGATTTACATCTGACGGCATTCTGTAATCTGTGGACTATCAGAGTGTTGATGAAAC
The DNA here is from genome assembly GCF_023897955.1 of Schistocerca gregaria. Lineage (NCBI taxonomy): Eukaryota > Metazoa > Arthropoda > Insecta > Orthoptera > Acrididae > Schistocerca > Schistocerca gregaria. Next base: position 13,326,533 of record NC_064929.1, on the reverse strand, counting down.
ACAGAGATTGCATCGGGATTGAATACAACAGTTACAATTGCGCACTTTCCTCCATGGGAGTAATGTCTCATACGGTCTACGCTTTGATGGTTCCCTGGAAGAACAGTAGTAGTTTCCGATTCACATCTGACGGCATTCTGTAATCTGTGGACTATCAGAGTGTTGATGAAACACAGAAATTGCATCGGGATTGAATACAACAGTCACCATGCGCACTTTCCTCCATGGGAGTAATGTTTTAAACTGTCTACGCTTTGATAGTTCCCTGGAAGACCAGTAGTAGTTTCCGATGCACATCTGGAGGGATTCTGTAATCTGTGGACCTTAAAAGTGTTGATGAAACACAGAAATTGCATCGGGATTGAATACGACAGTTACCATGCGGACTTTCCTCCATGTGAGTAATGTTTCAAACAGTCTACGCTTTGATGGTTCCCTGGAAGACCAGTAGTAGTTTCCGATGCACATCTGGTTGCATTCTGTAATCTGTGGACTATCAGAGTCTTGATGAAACACAGATATTGCATCAGGATTGAATACAACAGTCACCATGCGCACTTTCCTAGATGGGAGTAATGTTTTAAACTGTCTACGCTTCGATAGTTCCCTGGAAGACCAGTAGTAGTTTCCGATGCACATCTGGAGGCATTCTGTAATCTGTGGACCTTAAAAGGGTTGATGAAACACAGAAATTGCATCGTGATTGAGTACAACAGTCACCATGCGCACTTTCCTCCATGTGAGTAATGTTTCACACAGTCTACGATTTGATCGTTCCCTGGAAGACCAGTAGTAGTTTCCGATGCACATCTGGATGCATTCTGTAATCTGTGGACTATCAGAGTCATGATGAAAGAGAAATTGCATCGGGATTGAATACAACCGTCACCATGCGCACTTTCTTCCATGGGTGTAATGTCTCAATCATATCGCGCTTTTATCGTTCCCTGGAAGACCAGTAGTAGTTTCCGATGCACATCTGGAGGCATTCTGTAATCTGTGGACTATCTGAGTGTTAATGAAACACGGAAATTGCATCGGGATTGAATACAAAAGTCATCATGCCCACTTTCCTCCATGGGAGTAATGTCTCAAACAGTCTACGCTTTGATCGTTCCCTGGAAGACCAGTAATAGTTTCCGATGCCCGTAAGGAGGCATTCTGTATTTTTTGACTATCAGAGTGTTGATGAAACACAGAAATTGCATCGTGATTGAATACAACAGTCACCATGCGCACTTCCCTCCATGGGAGTAATGTCTCAAACAGTCTACGCTTTGATCGTTCCTGGAAGACCAGTAGTATTTTCCGATGCTCATCTGGAGGCATTCTGTTATCTGTGGACTATCAGAGTCTTGATGAAACACAGAAATTGCATCGGGATTGAATACAACAGTCACCATGCGCACTTTCCTCCATGGGAGTAATTTCTCAAACAGTCTACGCTTTGATGGTTCCCAGGAAGACCAGTAGTAGTTTCCGATGCACATCTAGAGGCATTCTGTAATTTGTGGACTATCAGAGTGTCGATGAAACAGCGTAATTGCATCGGGATTGAATACAACAGTCACCATGCGCACTTTCCTCCATGGGTGTAACGTCTCAAAGAGTTTACGCTTTTATCGTTCCCTGGAAGACCAGTAGTAGTTTCCGATGCACATCTGGAGGCATTCTGTAATCTGTGGATTATCAGAGTGTTGATGAAACGCAGAAATTGCATCGGCGTTGAATACAACAGTCATGATGCACACTTTCCTCCATGGGAGTAATGTCGCAAACAGTCTACGCTTTGATCGCTCCATGGAAGACCAGTCGTAGTTTCTGATGCTCATCTGGAGGCTATCTGTAATCTGTGGACTATCAGAGTCTTGATGAAACACAGAAATTGCATCGGGATTGAATACAACAGTCACCATGCGCACTTTCTTCCATGGGAGTAATTTCTCAAACAGTCTACGCTTTGATGGTTCCCAGGAAGACCAGTAGTAGTTTCCGATGCACATCTAGAGGCATTCTGTAATTTGTGGACTATCAGAGTGTTGATGAAACAGCGAAATTGCATCGGGATTAAATACAACAGTCACCATATCCACTTTCCTCCATGGGAGTAATGTCTCAAACAGTCTTCGCTTTGATAGTTAGCTGGAAGACCAGTAGTAGTTTCCGATTCACATCTGGAAGCATTCTGTAATCTGTGGACTATCAGAGTGTTGATGAAACACAGAAATTACATCGGGATTGAATACAACAGTCACCATGCGCACATTCCTCCATGGGAGGAACGTCTCAAACAGTCTACTCTTTGATCGTTCCCTGGAAGTCATTGTAATAGCTTCCGATGCACATCTAGAGGCATTCTGTAATCTGGGGACTATCAGAGTGTTGATGAAACACCGAAATTGCTTCGGGATTGAATACAACAGTCACCATGCGCACTTTCCTCCATGGGAGTAATGTCGCAAACAGTTTACGATTTGATTGTTCCCTGGAGACGAGTAGTAGTTTCCGATGCACATCTCCAGGCAATCTGTAATCTGTGGACTATCAGAGTGGTGATGAAACACAGAAATTGATTCGGGATTGAATACAACAGTCACCAGGCGCACTTTCCTCCATGGGAGTAATGTCTCAAACAGTCTACGCTTTGATCGTTCCCTGTAAGACCAGTAGTAGTTTCCGATGCACATCTTTAGGCATTCTGTAATCTGTGGACTATCAGTGTGTTGATGAAACACAGAAATTGCATCGGGATTGAATACAACAGTCACCATGCGCACTTAACTCAATGGGAGTAATGTCTCAAACATTCTACGCTTTGATCGTTCCCTGGAAGACCTGTAGTAGTTTCCGATGCACATCTGGAGGCATTCTGTAATCTGTGGACTATCTGAGTGTTAATGAAACACAGAAATTGCATCGGGATTGAATACAACAGTCACAATTGCGCACTTTCCTCCATGGGAGTAATGTCTCAAACGGTCTACGCTTTGATGGTTCCCTGGAAGACCAGTAGTAGTTTCCGTTTCACATCTGAAGGCATTCTGTAATCTGTGGACTATCAGAGTGTTGATGAAACACAGAAATTGCATCGAGATTGAATACAACAGTCATCATGCCCACTTTCCTCCATGGGAGTAATGTCTCAAAGAGTCTACGCTTTGATCGTTCCCTGGAAGACCAGTAGTAGTTTCCGATGCCCGTATGGAGGCATTCTGTATTCTGTTGACTATCAGAGTGTTGATGAAACACAGAAATTGCATCGTGATTGAATACAACAGTCACCATGCGCACTTCCCTCCATGGGAGTAATGTCTCAAACAGTCTACGCTTTGATCGTTCCTGGAAGACCAGTAGTATTTTCCGATGCGCATCTGGAGGCATTCTGTAATCTGTCGACTATCAGAGTCTTGATGAAACACAGAAATTGCATCGGGATTGAATACAACAGTCACCATGCGCATTTTCCTCCATGGGAGTAATTTCTCAAACAGTCTACGCTTTGATGGTTCCCAGGAAGACCAGTAGTAGTTTCCGATGCACTTCTAGAGGCATTCTGTAATTTGTGGACTATCAGAGTGTCGATGAAACAGCGAAATTGCATCGGGATTGAATACAACAGTCACCATGCGCACTTTCCTCCATGGGTGTAATGTCTCAAACAGTTTACGCTTTTATCGTTCCCTGGAAGAACAGTAGTAGTTCCCGATGCACATCTGGAGGCATTCTGTAATCTGTGGATTATCAGAGTGTTGATGAAACACAGAAATTGCATCGGGATTGAATACAACAGTCACCATATGCACTTTCCTCCATGGGAGTAATGTCTCAAACAGTTTACGATTTGATTGTTCCCTGGAGACGAGTAGTAGTTTCCGATGCACATCTCCAGGCAATCTGTAATCTGTGGACTATCAGAGTGGCGATGAAACACAGAAATTGAATCGGGATTGAATACAACAGTCACCAGGCGCACTTTCCTCCATGGGAGTAATGTCTTAAACAGTCTACGCTTTGATCGTTCCCTGGAAGACCAGTAGTAGTTTCCGATGCACATCTTTAGGCATTCTGTAATCTGTGGACTATCAGAGTGTTGATGAAACACAGAAATTGCATCGGGATTGAATACAACAGTCACCATGCGCACTTAACTCAATGGTAGTAATGTCTCAAACATTCTACGCTTTGATCGTTTCCTGGAAGACCAGTAGTAGTTTCCGATGCACATCTGGAGGCATTCTGCAATCTGTGGACTATCAGAGTGTTGATAAAACCAAAATTACATCGGGATTCAATACAACAGTCACCATGCGCACTTTCCTCCATGGGAGTAATGTCTCAAACAATCTACGCTTTGATCGTTCCCTAGAAGACCAGTAGTAGTTTCCGATGCACACCTGGAGGCATTCTGTAATCTGTGGACTATCAGAGTGTTGATGAAACCAAAATTGCATCGGAATTGAATTCAACAGTCACCATGCGTACTTTCCTCCATGGGAGTAATGTCTCAACAGTCTCCGCTTTGATCGTTCCCAGGAAGACCAGTAGCAGTTTCCGGTGCACATCTGGAGGCATTCTGTAATCTGTTGACTATCAGAGTGTTGATGAAACACAGAAATAGCATCGTGATTGAATACAACAATCACCATGCGCAGTTACCTCCATGGCAGTAATTTCTCAAACAGTCTACGGTTTGATCGTTTTCTGGTAGACCAGTAGTAGTTTCCAATGTACATCTGGAGGCATTTTGTAATCTTTGGACTATCTGAGTGTTGATGAAACCAAAATGGCATAGGGATTGAATACAACAGTCACCATGCGCACTTTCCTCCATGGAAGTAATGTCTCAAACAGTCTACGTTTTGATCGTTTATTGGAAGACCAGTAGCAGCTTCCGATGCACATCTGGAGGCATTCTGTAATTTGCGGACTATCAGAGTGTTGATGAAACACAGAAATTGCAACGGGATTGAATACAACAGTCACCATGCGTAGTTTCCTCCATGGGAGTAATGTCACAAAGAGTTTACGCTTTGATCGTTCCCTGGAAGACCAGTAGTACTTTACGATGCCCATCTGGAGGCATTCTGTATTCTGTGGACTATCAAAGTCTTAATGAAACACAGAAATTGCTTCGGGATTGAATACAACAGTCACCATGCGCACTTTCCTCCATGGGAGTAATGTCTCAAACAGTCTACGCTTTGATCGTTCCCTGGAAGACCAGTAGTAGTTTCCAATGCACATCTGGAGGCATTCTGTAATCTGTGGACTATCAGAGTGTTGACGAAACACAGAAATTGCATCGGGATTGAATACAACAGTCACCATGCGCACTTCCCTCCATGGGAGTAATGTCTCAAAGAGTTTAAGCTTTGAACGTTCCCTGGAAGACCAGTAGTAGTTTCCGATGCCCATCTGGAGGCATTCTGTTATCTGTGGACTATCAGAGTGTTGATGAAACACAGAAATTGCATCGGGATTGAATACAACAGTCACCATGCGCAGTTACCTCCATGGGAGTAATGTCTCAAACAGTCTACGCTTTGATTGTTCCCTAGAAGACCAGTAGTAGTTTCCGCTGCACATCTGGAGGCATTCTGTAATCTGTGGACTATCGGAGTGTTGATGAAACCAAAATTGCATCGGGATTGAATACAACAGTCACCATGCCCACTTTCCTCCATGGGAGTAATGTCTCAAACAGTCTACGCTTTGATCGTACCCTGGAAGACCAGTAGTAGTTTCCGATGCCCATCTGGAGGCATTCTGTAATCTTTGGACTATCAGAGTGTTGATGAAATACAGAAATTGCATCGGGATTGAATACAACAGTCACCATGCGCAGTTACCTCCTTGGGAGTAATGTCTCAAACACTCTACGCTTTGATCGTTTCCTGGTAGACCAGTAGTAGTTTCCGGTGCACATCTGGAATCATTCTGTAATCTGTAAACTATCAGAGTGTTGATAAAACCAAAATTGCATCGGGATTGAATACAACAGTCACCATGCCCACTTTCTTCCATGGGAGTAATGTCGTAAACAGTCTATGCTTTGATCGCTCCCTGGAAGAACAGTAGTAGTTTCCGTTGCACATCTGGAGGCATTCTGTAATCTGTGGATTATCAGAGTGTTGATGAAACGCAGAAATTGCATCGGCGTTGAATACAACAGTCACCATGCACACTTTCCTCCATGTGAGTAATGTCGCAAACAGTCTACGCTTTGATCGCTCCCTGGATGACCAGTAGTAGTTTCTGATGCTCATCTGGAGGCATTCTGTAATTTGTGGACTATCAGAGTCTTGATGAAACACAGAAATTGCATCGGGATTGAATACAACAGTCACCATGCGCACTTTCCTCCATGGGAGTAATTTATCAAACAGTCTACGCTTTGATGGTTCCCTGGAAGACCAGTAGTAGTTTCCGATGCACATCTAGAGGCATTCTGTAATTTGTGGACTATCAGAGTGTTGATGAAACAGCGAAATTGCATCGGGATTGAATACAACAGTCACCATATGCACTTTCCTCCATGGGAGTAACGTCTCAAACAGTCTTCGCTTTGATAGTTAGCTGGAAGATCAGTAGTAGTTTCCGATTCACATCTGGAAGCATTCTGTAATCTGTGGACTATCAGAGTGTTGATGAAACACAGAAATTGCATCGGTATTGAATACAACAATCACCATGCGCAGTTACCTCCATGGCAGTAATTTCTCAAACAGTCTACGGTTTGATCGTTTTCTGGTAGACCAGTAGTAGTTTCCAATGTACATCTGGAGGCATTTTGTAATCTTTGGACTATCTGAGTGTTGATGAAACCAAAATGGCATAGGGATTGAATACAACAGTCACCATGCGCTCTTTCCTCCATGGGAGTAATGTCTCAACAGTCTCCGCTTTGATCGTTCCCAGGAAGACCAGTAGCAGTTTCCGGTGCACATCTGGAGGCATTCTGTAATCTGTTGACTATCAGAGTGTTGATGAAACACAGAAATTGCATCGGTATTGAATACAACAATCACCATGCGCACTTTCCTCCATTTGAGTAATGTCTCAAACAGTTTACGATTTGATTGTTCCCTGGAGACGAGTAGTAGTTTCCGATGCACATCTCCAGGCAATCTGTAATCTGTGGACTATCAGAGTGGCGATGAAACACAGAAATTGAATCGGGATTGAATACAACAGTCACCAGGCGCACTTTCCTCCATGGGAGTAATGTCTTAAACAGTCTACGCTTTGATCGTTCCCTGGAAGACCAGTAGTAGTTTCCGATGCACATCTTTAGGCATTCTGTAATCTGTGGACTATCAGAGTGTTGATGAAACACAGAAATTGCATCGGGATTGAATACAACAGTCACCATGCGCACTTAACTCAATGGTAGTAATGTCTCAAACATTCTACGCTTTGATCGTCTCCTGGAAGACCAGTAGTAGTTTCCGATGCACATCTGGAGGCATTCTGCAATCTGTGGACTATCAGAGTGTTGATAAAACCAAAATTACATCGGGATTCAATACAACAGTCACCATGCGCACTTTCCTCCATGGGAGTAATGTCTCAAACAGTCTACGCTTTGATCGTTCCCTAGAAGACCAGTAGTAGTTTCCGATGCACACCTGTAGGCATTCTGTAATCTGTGGACTATCAGAGTGTTGATGAAACCAAAATTGCATCGGAATTGAATTCAACAGTCACCATGCGTACTTTCCTCCATGGGATTAATGTCTCAACAGTCTCCGATTTGATCGTTCCCAGGAAGACCAGTAGCAGTTTCCGGTGCACATCTGGAGGCACTCTGTAATCTGTTGACTATCAGAGTGTTGATGAAACACAGAAATTGCATCGGTATTGAATACAACAATCACCATGCGCAGTTACCTCCATGGCAGTAATTTCTCAAACAGTCTACGGTTTGATCGTTTTCTGGTAGACCAGTAGTAGTTTCCAATGTACATCTGGAGGCATTTTGTAATCTTTGGACTATCTGAGTGTTGATGAAACCAAAATGGCATAGGGATTGAATACAACAGTCACCATGCGCTCTTTCCTCCATGGGAGTAATGTCTCAAACAGTCTACGTTTTGATCGTTTATTGGAAGACCAGTAGCAGCTTCCGATGCACATCTGGAGGCATTCTGTAATCTGTGGACTATCAGAGTGTTGACGAAACACAGAAATTGCATCGGGATTGAATACAACAGTCACCATGCGCACTTCCCTCCATGGGAGTAATGTCTCAAAGAGTTTAAGCTTTGAACGTTCCCTGGAAGACCAGTAGTAGTTTCCGATGCCCATCTGGAGGCATTCTGTTATCTGTGGACTATCAGAGTGTTGATGAAACACAGAAATTGCATCGGGATTGAATACAACAGTCACCATGCGCAGTTACCTCCATGGGAGTAATGTCTCAAACAGTCTACGCTTTGATTGTTCCCTAGAAGACCAGTAGTAGTTTCCGCTGCACATCTGGAGGCATTCTGTAATCTGTGGACTATCGGAGTGTTGATGAAACCAAAATTGCATCGGGATTGAATACAACAGTCACCATGCGCACTTTCCTCCATTGGAGTAATGTCTCAAACAGTCTACGCTTTGATCGTTTCCTGGAAGACCAGTAGCAGTTTCCGATGCTCATCTTTAGGCATTCTGTAATCTGTGGACTATCAGAGTGTTGATAAAACCAAAATTGCATCGGGATTGAATACAACAGTCACCATGCGCACTTTCCTCCATGGGAGTAATGTCTCAAACAGTCTACGCTTTGATCGTTCCCTGGAAGACCAGTAGTAGTTTCCGATGCCCATCTGGAGGCATTCTGTAATCTTTGGACTATCAGAGTGTTGATGAAATACAGAAATAGCATCGGGATTGAATACAACAGTCACCATGCGCAGTTACCTCCTTGGGAGTAATGTCTCAAACACTCTACGCTTTGATCGTTTCCTGGTAGACCAGTAGTAGTTTCCGATGCACATCTGGAGGCATTCTGTAATCTGTGGACTATCAGAGTGTTGATGAAACACAGAAATTGCATCGGGATTGAATACAACAGTCACCATGCGCACTTCCCTCCATGGGAGTAATGTCGTAAACAGTCTATGCTTTGATCGCTCCCTGGAAGACCAGTAGTAGTTTCTGATGCTCATCTGGAGGCATTCTGTAATTTGTGGACTATCAGAGTCTTGATGAAACACAGAAATTGCATCGGGATTGAATACAACAGTCACCATATGCACTTTCCTCCATGGGAGTAATGTCTCAAACAGTTTACGATTTGATTGTTCCCTGGAGACGAGTAGTAGTTTCCGATGCACATCTCCAGGCAATCTGTAATCTGTGGACTATCAGAGTGGCGATGAAACACAGAAATTGAATCGGGATTGAATACAACAGTCACCAGGCGCACTTTCCTCCATGGGAGTAATGTCTTAAACAGTCTACGCTTTGATCGTTCCCTGGAAGACCAGTAGTAGTTTCCGATGCACATCTTTAGGCATTCTGTAATCTGTGGACTATCAGAGTGTTGATGAAACACAGAAATTGCATCGGGATTGAATACAACAGTCACCATGCGCACTTAACTCAATGGTAGTAATGTCTCAAACATTCTACGCTTTGATCGTTTCCTGGAAGACCAGTAGTAGTTTCCGATGCACATCTGGAGGCATTCTGCAATCTGTGGACTATCAGAGTGTTGATAAAACCAAAATTACATCGGGATTCAATACAACAGTCACCATGCGCACTTTCCTCCATGGGAGTAATGTCTCAAACAATCTACGCTTTGATCGTTCCCTAGAAGACCAGTAGTAGTTTCCGATGCACACCTGGAGGCATTCTGTAATCTGTGGACTATCAGAGTGTTGATGAAACCAAAATTGCATCGGAATTGAATTCAACAGTCACCATGCGTACTTTCCTCCATGGGAGTAATGTCTCAACAGTCTCCGCTTTGATCGTTCCCAGGAAGACCAGTAGCAGTTTCCGGTGCACATCTGGAGGCATTCTGTAATCTGTTGACTATCAGAGTGTTGATGAAACACAGAAATAGCATCGTGATTGAATACAACAATCACCATGCGCAGTTACCTCCATGGCAGTAATTTCTCAAACAGTCTACGGTTTGATCGTTTTCTGGTAGACCAGTAGTAGTTTCCAATGTACATCTGGAGGCATTTTGTAATCTTTGGACTATCTGAGTGTTGATGAAACCAAAATGGCATAGGGATTGAATACAACAGTCACCATGCGCACTTTCCTCCATGGAAGTAATGTCTCAAACAGTCTACGTTTTGATCGTTTATTGGAAGACCAGTAGCAGCTTCCGATGCACATCTGGAGGCATTCTGTAATTTGCGGACTATCAGAGTGTTGATGAAACACAGAAATTGCAACGGGATTGAATACAACAGTCACCATGCGTAGTTTCCTCCATGGGAGTAATGTCACAAAGAGTTTACGCTTTGATCGTTCCCTGGAAGACCAGTAGTACTTTACGATGCCCATCTGGAGGCATTCTGTATTCTGTGGACTATCAAAGTCTTAATGAAACACAGAAATTGCTTCGGGATTGAATACAACAGTCACCATGCGCACTTTCCTCCATGGGAGTAATGTCTCAAACAGTCTACGCTTTGATCGTTCCCTGGAAGACCAGTAGTAGTTTCCAATGCACATCTGGAGGCATTCTGTAATCTGTGGACTATCAGAGTGTTGACGAAACACAGAAATTGCATCGGGATTGAATACAACAGTCACCATGCGCACTTCCCTCCATGGGAGTAATGTCTCAAAGAGTTTAAGCTTTGAACGTTCCCTGGAAGACCAGTAGTAGTTTCCGATGCCCATCTGGAGGCATTCTGTTATCTGTGGACTATCAGAGTGTTGATGAAACACAGAAATTGCATCGGGATTGAATACAACAGTCACCATGCGCAGTTACCTCCATGGGAGTAATGTCTCAAACAGTCTACGCTTTGATTGTTCCCTAGAAGACCAGTAGTAGTTTCCGCTGCACATCTGGAGGCATTCTGTAATCTGTGGACTATCGGAGTGTTGATGAAACCAAAATTGCATCGGGATTGAATACAACAGTCACCATGCCCACTTTCCTCCATGGGAGTAATGTCTCAAACAGTCTACGCTTTGATCGTACCCTGGAAGACCAGTAGTAGTTTCCGATGCCCATCTGGAGGCATTCTGTAATCTTTGGACTATCAGAGTGTTGATGAAATACAGAAATTGCATCGGGATTGAATACAACAGTCACCATGCGCAGTTACCTCCTTGGGAGTAATGTCTCAAACACTCTACGCTTTGATCGTTTCCTGGTAGACCAGTAGTAGTTTCCGGTGCACATCTGGAATCATTCTGTAATCTGTAAACTATCAGAGTGTTGATAAAACCAAAATTGCATCGGGATTGAATACAACAGTCACCATGCCCACTTTCTTCCATGGGAGTAATGTCGTAAACAGTCTATGCTTTGATCGCTCCCTGGAAGAACAGTAGTAGTTTCCGTTGCACATCTGGAGGCATTCTGTAATCTGTGGATTATCAGAGTGTTGATAAAACGCAGAAATTGCATCGGCGTTGAATACAACAGTCACCATGCACACTTTCCTCCATGTGAGTAATGTCGCAAACAGTCTACGCTTTGATCGCTCCCTGGATGACCAGTAGTAGTTTCTGATGCTCATCTGGAGGCATTCTGTAATTTGTGGACTATCAGAGTCTTGATGAAACACAGAAATTGCATCGGGATTGAATACAACAGTCACCATGCGCACTTTCCTCCATGGGAGTAATTTATCAAACAGTCTACGCTTTGATGGTTCCCTGGAAGACCAGTAGTAGTTTCCGATGCACATCTAGAGGCATTCTGTAATTTGTGGACTATCAGAGTGTTGATGAAACAGCGAAATTGCATCGGGATTGAATACAACAGTCACCATATGCACTTTCCTCCATGGGAGTAACGTCTCAAACAGTCTTCGCTTTGATAGTTAGCTGGAAGATCAGTAGTAGTTTCCGATTCACATCTGGAAGCATTCTGTAATCTGTGGACTATCAGAGTGTTGATGAAACACAGAAATTGCATCGGTATTGAATACAACAATCACCATGCGCAGTTACCTCCATGGCAGTAATTTCTCAAACAGTCTACGGTTTGATCGTTTTCTGGTAGACCAGTAGTAGTTTCCAATGTACATCTGGAGGCATTTTGTAATCTTTGGACTATCTGAGTGTTGATGAAACCAAAATGGCATAGGGATTGAATACAACAGTCACCATGCGCTCTTTCCTCCATGGGAGTAATGTCTCAACAGTCTCCGCTTTGATCGTTCCCAGGAAGACCAGTAGCAGTTTCCGGTGCACATCTGGAGGCATTCTGTAATCTGTTGACTATCAGAGTGTTGATGAAACACAGAAATTGCATCGGTATTGAATACAACAATCACCATGCGCACTTTCCTCCATTTGAGTAATGTCTCAAACAGTTTACGATTTGATTGTTCCCTGGAGACGAGTAGTAGTTTCCGATGCACATCTCCAGGCAATCTGTAATCTGTGGACTATCAGAGTGGCGATGAAACACAGAAATTGAATCGGGATTGAATACAACAGTCACCAGGCGCACTTTCCTCCATGGGAGTAATGTCTTAAACAGTCTACGCTTTGATCGTTCCCTGGAAGACCAGTAGTAGTTTCCGATGCACATCTTTAGGCATTCTGTAATCTGTGGACTATCAGAGTGTTGATGAAACACAGAAATTGCATCGGGATTGAATACAACAGTCACCATGCGCACTTAACTCAATGGTAGTAATGTCTCAAACATTCTACGCTTTGATCGTCTCCTGGAAGACCAGTAGTAGTTTCCGATGCACATCTGGAGGCATTCTGCAATCTGTGGACTATCAGAGTGTTGATAAAACCAAAATTACATCGGGATTCAATACAACAGTCACCATGCGCACTTTCCTCCATGGGAGTAATGTCTCAAACAGTCTACGCTTTGATCGTTCCCTAGAAGACCAGTAGTAGTTTCCGATGCACACCTGTAGGCATTCTGTAATCTGTGGACTATCAGAGTGTTGATGAAACCAAAATTGCATCGGAATTGAATTCAACAGTCACCATGCGTACTTTCCTCCATGGGATTAATGTCTCAACAGTCTCCGATTTGATCGTTCCCAGGAAGACCAGTAGCAGTTTCCGGTGCACATCTGGAGGCACTCTGTAATCTGTTGACTATCAGTGTGTTGATGAAACACAGAAATTGCATCGGTATTGAATACAACAATCACCATGCGCAGTTACCTCCATGGCAGTAATTTCTCAAACAGTCTACGGTTTGATCGTTTTCTGGTAGACCAGTAGTAGTTTCCAATGTACATCTGGAGGCATTTTGTAATCTTTGGACTATCTGAGTGTTGATGAAACCAAAATGGCATAGGGATTGAATACAACAGTCACCATGCGCTCTTTCCTCCATGGGAGTAATGTCTCAAACAGTCTACGTTTTGATCGTTTATTGGAAGACCAGTAGCAGCTTCCGATGCACATCTGGAGGCATTCTGTAATCTGTGGACTATCAGAGTGTTGACGAAACACAGAAATTGCATCGGGATTGAATACAACAGTCACCATGCGCACTTCCCTCCATGGGAGTAATGTCTCAAAGAGTTTAAGCTTTGAACGTTCCCTGGAAGACCAGTAGTAGTTTCCGATGCCCATCTGGAGGCATTCTGTTATCTGTGGACTATCAGAGTGTTGATGAAACACAGAAATTGCATCGGGATTGAATACAACAGTCACCATGCGCAGTTACCTCCATGGGAGTAATGTCTCAAACAGTCTACGCTTTGATTGTTCCCTAGAAGACCAGTAGTAGTTTCCGCTGCACATCTGGAGGCATTCTGTAATCTGTGGACTACCGGAGTGTTGATGAAACCAAAATTGCATCGGGATTGAATACAACAGTCACCATGCGCACTTTCCTCCATTGGAGTAATGTCTCAAACAGTCTACGCTTTGATCGTTTCCTGGAAGACCAGTAGCAGTTTCCGATGCTCATCTTTAGGCATTCTGTAATCTGTGGACTATCAGAGTGTTGATAAAACCAAAATTGCATCGGGATTGAATACAACAGTCACCATGCGCACTTTCCTCCATGGGAGTAATGTCTCAAACAGTCTACGCTTTGATCGTTCCCTGGAAGACCAGTAGTAGTTTCCGATGCCCATCTGGAGGCATTCTGTAATCTTTGGACTATCAGAGTGTTGATGAAATACAGAAATTGCATCGGGATTGAATACAACAGTCACCATGCGCAGTTACCTCCTTGGGAGTAATGTCTCAAACACTCTACGCTTTGATCGTTTCCTGGTAGACCAGTAGTAGTTTCCGATGCACATCTGGAGGCATTCTGTAATCTGTGGACTATCAGAGTGTTGATGAAACACAGAAATTGCATCGGGATTGAATACAACAGTCACCATGCGCACTTCCCTCCATGGGAGTAATGTCGTAAACAGTCTATGCTTTGATCGCTCCCTGGAAGACCAGTAGTAGTTTCTGATGCTCATCTGGAGGCATTCTGTAATTTGTGGACTATCAGAGTCTTGATGAAACACAGAAATTGCATCGGGATTGAATACAACAGTCACCATGCGCACTTTCCTCCATGGGAGTAATTTATCAAACAGTCTACGATTTGATGGTTCCCTGGAAGACCAGTAGTAGTTTCCGATGCACATCTAGAGGCATTCTGTAATCTGTGGACTATCAGAGTGTTAATGAAACAGCGAAATTGCATCGGGATTGAATACAACAGTCACCATGCGCACTTTCCTCCATGGGTGTAATGTCTCAAACAGTTTACGCTTTTATCGTTCCCTGGAAGACCAGTAGTAGTTTCCGATGCACATCTGGAGGCATTCTGTAATCTGTGGACTATCAGAGTGTTGATGAAACACAGAAATTACATCGGGATTGAATACAACAGTCACCATGCGCACATTCCTCCATGGGAATAATGTCTCAAACAGTCTACTCTTTGATCGGTTCCTGGAAGTCATTGTAATAGCTTCCGATGCACATCTAGAGGCATTCTGTAATCTGGGGACTATCAGAGTGTTGATGAAACACCGAAATTGCTTCGGGATTGAATACAACAGTCACCATGCGCACTTTCCTCCATGGGAGTAATGTCTCAAACAGTTTACCATTTGATTGTTCCCTGGAGACGAGTAGTAGTTTCCGATGCACATCTCCAGGCAATCTGTAATCTGTGGACTATCAGAGTGGTGATGAAACACAGAAATTGCATCGGGATTGAATACAACAGTCACCATGCGCACTTAACTCAATGGTAGTAATGTCTCAAACATTCTACGCTTTGATCGTTTCCTGGAAGACCAGTAGTAATTTCCGATGCACATCTGGAGGCATTCTGTAATCTGTGGACTATCAGAGTGTTGATAAAACCAAAATTACATCGGGATTCAATACAACAGTCACCATGCGCACTTTCCTCCATCTGAGTAATGTCTCAAAGAGTCTACGCTTTGATCGTTCCCTAGAAGACCAGTAGTATTTTCCGATGCACACCTGGAGGCATTCTGTAATCTGTGGACTATCAGAGTGTTGATGAAACACAGAAATTGCATCGGTATTGAATACAACAGTCACCATGCGCAGTTACCTCCATGGCAGTAATTTCTCAAACAGTCTACGGTTTGATCGTTTTCTGGTAGACCAGTAGTAGTTTCCAATGCCCATCTGGAGGCATTCTGTATTCTGTGGACTATCGGAGTCTTGATGAAACACAGAAATTGCTTCGGGATTGAATACAACAGTCACCATGCGCACTTTCCTCCATGGGAGTAATGTCTCAAACAGTCTACGCTTTGATCGTTCCCTGGAAGACCAGTAGTAGTTTCCAATGCACATCTGGAGGCATTCTGTAATCTGTGGACTATCAGAGTGTTGACGAAACACAGAAATTGCATCGGGATTGAATACAACAGTCACCATGCGCACTTCCCTCCATGGGAGTAATGTCTCAAAGAGTTTAAGCTTTGAACGTTCCCTGGAAGACCAGTAGTAGTTTCCGATGCCCATCTGGAGGCATTCTGTTATCTGTGGACTATCAGAATGTTGATGACACACAGAAATTGCATCGGGATTGAATACAACAGTCACCATGCGCAGTTACCTCCATGGGAGTAATGTCTCAAACAGTCTACGCTTTGATTGTTCCCTAGAAGACCAGTAGTAGTTTCCGCTGCACATCTGGAGGCATTCTGTAATCTGTGGACTATCGGAGTGTTGATGAAACCAACATTGCATCGGGATTGAATACAACAGTCACCATGCGCACTTTCCTCCATTGGAGTAATGTCTCAAACAGTCTACGCTATGATCGTTTCCTGGAATACCAGTAGCAGTTTCCAATGCTCATCTTTAGGCATTCTGTAATCTGTGGACTATCAGAGTGTTGATGAAACACAGAAATTGCATCGGGATTGAATACAACAGTCACCATGCGCACTTCCCTCCATGGGTGTAATGTCTCAAAGAGTTTACGCTTTGATCGTTCCCTGGAAGACCAGTAGTAGTTTCCGATGCCCATCTAGAGGCATTCTGTAATCTTTGGACTATCAGAGTGTTGATGAAATACAGAAATTGCATCGGGATTGAATACAACAGTCACCATGCGCAGTTACCTCCTTGGGAGTAATGTCTCAAACACTCTACGCTTTGATCGTTTCCTGGTAGACCAGTAGTAGTTTCCGATGCACATCTGGAGGCATTCTGTAATCTGTGGACTATCAGAGTGTTGATAAAACCAAAATTGCATCGGGATTGAATACAACAGTCACCATGCCCACTTTCCTCCATGGGAGTAATGTCGCAAACAGTCTACGCTTTGATCGTACCCTGGAAGACAAGTAGTAGTTTTTGATTCACATCTGGAGGCATTCTGTAATCTGTGGACTATCAGAGTGTTGATTAAACACAGAATTTGCATTGGGATTGACTACAACTGTCACTATGCGCACTTACCTCTATGGGAGTAATGTCTCAAACAGTATACGGTTTCATCGTTCCCTGGAAGACCAGTAGTAGTTTCCGATGCACATCTGGAGTCATTCTGTAGTCTGTGGACTATCAGAGTGTTGATGAAACACAGAAATTACATCGCGATTGAATACAACAGTCACCATGCGCACATTCCTCCGTGGGAGTAATGTCTCAAACAGTCTGCGCTTTGATCGCTTCCTGGAAGACCAGTAGTAGTTTCCGATGCACATCTGGAGGCATTCTGTAATCTGTCGACTATCAGAGTGTTGATGAAACACAGATATTGCATTGCGATTGAATACAACAGTCGACATGCGCACTTTCCTCCATGGGAGTAATGTCTCAAACAGTCTACGGTTTGATCGTTTCCTGGTAGACCAGTAGTAGTTTACGAAGAACATCTGGAATCATTCTGTAATCTGTGGACTATCAGAGTGTTGATGAAACACAGAAATTGCATCGGTATTGAATTCAACAGTCACCATGCGCAGTTACCTCCATGGGAGTATTTTCTCAAACAGTCTACGGTTTAATCGTTTCCTGATAGACCAGTAGTAGTTTACGAAGAACATCTGGAGGCATTCTGTAATCTGTGGACTATCGGAGTCTTGATGAAACACAGAAATTGCGTTGGGATTGAATACAACAGTCTCCATGCGCACTTTCATCCATGGGAGTAATGTCTCAAACAGTCTACGATTTGATGGTTCCCAAGAAGACCAGTAGTAGTTTAGGTTGCACATTTGGAGGAATTCTGTAATCTGTGGTCTATCAGAATGTTGATGAAACACAGAAATCGAATAGGGATTGAATACAACAGTCACCATGTGCACCTTCCTCCATGGGAGTAATGTCTCAAACAGTCTAGGCTTTGATCGTTTCCTGGAAGACCAGTGGTAGTTTCCATTGCACATCTGGAGCCATTCTGTAATCTGTGGACTGTCAGAGTGTTGAGGAAACACCGAAATTGCATCGGGATTGAATACAACAGTCACCATGCGCACTTTCCTCCATGGGAGTAATGTCTCAAAAACTATACGCTTTGATCGTTCCCTATAAGACCAGTAGTAGTTTCCGATGCACATCTGGAGGCAATCTGTAATCTGTGGGATATCAGATTGGTGATGAAACACATAAATTTAATCGTGATTGAATACAACAGTCACCAGGCGCACTTTCCTCCATGGGAGTAATGTCTCAAACTGTCTACGCTTTGATCGTTCCCTGGAAGACCAGTAGCAGTTTCCGATGCCCATCTGGAGGCATTCTGTTATCTGTGTACTATCAGAGTGTTGATGAAACACAGAAATTGCATCGGGATTGAATACAACAGTCACCATGCGCACTTCCCTCCATGGGAGTAATGTCTCAAAGAGTTTAAGTTTTGAACGTTCCCTGGAAGACCAGTAGTAGTTTCCGATGCACATCTGGAGGCATTGTGTAATCTGTGGACTATCAGAGTGTTGATGAAACACAGAAATTGCATCGGGATTGAATACAACAGTGCCCATGCGCATATTCCTGCATGTGAGTATTGTCTCAAACAGTCTACGCTTTGATCGTTCCCTGGAATTCATTGTAAAAGGCTCCGATGCACATCTGGAGGCATTCTGTAATCTGTGGAGTATCAGAGTGTTAATGAAACACAGAAATTGCATCGGGATTGAATACAACAGAAACCATGCGCACATTCGTTCATGGGAGTAATGTCTCAAACTGTCTACGCTTTGATCGTTCCCTGGAAGTCCAGTAGTAGTTTCCGATGCAAATCTGGAGGCAATCTGTAATCTGTGGACTATCAGAGTGGTGATGTAACACAGAAATTTAATCGGGATTGAATACAACAGTCACCAGGCGCACTTTCCTTCATGGGAGTAATGTCTCAAACAGTCTACGCTTTGATCGTTCCCTGGACGACCAGTAGTAGTTTCCAATGCACATCTGGAGGCATTCTGTAATCTGTGGACTATCAGAGTGTTGATGAAGCACAGAAATTGCATCGGGATTGAATACAACAGTCACCATGCGCAGTTACCTCCATGGGAGTAATGTCTTAAACAGTCTACGCTTTGATCGTTCCCAGGAAGACCAGTAGTAGTTTCCGTTGCACATCTGGAGGCATTCTGTAATCTGTGGACTATCAGAGTGTTGATGAAACCACAATTGAATCGGGATTGAATACAACAGTCACCATGTGCACTTTCCTCCATTGGAGTAATGTCTCAAACAGTCTACGCTTTGATCGTTTCCTGGAAGACCAGTAGCAGTTTCCGATGCTCATCTTTAGGCATTCTGTAATCTGTGGACTATCAGAGTGTTGATGAAACACAGAGATTGCATCGGGATTGAATACAACAGTCACCATGCGCACTTCCCTCCATGGTCGTAATGTCTCAAAGAGTTTACGCTTTGATCGTTCCCTGGAAGACCAGTAGTAGTTTCCGATGCCCATCTGGAGGCATTCTGTAATCTTTGGACTATCAGAGTGTTGATGAAAAACAGAAATTGCATCTTGATTGAAAACAACAGTCACCATGCGCAGTTACCTGCTTGGGAGTAATGTGTCAAACACTCTACGCTTTGATCGTTTCCTGGTAGACCAGTAGTAGTTTCCGATGCACATCTGGAGGCATTCTGTAATCTGTGGACTATCAGAGTGTTGATGAAACACAGAAATTGCATCGGGATTGAATACAACAGTCACCATGCGCACTTCCCTCCATGGGAGTAATGTCTCAAACAGTCTACGCTTTGATCGTTCCCAGGAAGACCAGTAGTAGTTTCCAATGCACATCTGGAGGCATTCTGTAATCTGTGGACTATCAGAGTGTTGACGAAACACAGAAATTGCATCGGGATTGAATACAACAGTCACCATGCGCACTTCCCTCGATGGGAGTAATGTCTCAAAGAGTTTAAGCTTTGAACGTTCCCTGGAAGACCAGTAGTAGTTTCCGATGCCCATCTGGAGGCATTCTGTTATCTGCGGACTATCAGAGTGTTGATGAAACACAGAAATTATATCGGGATTGAATACAACAGTCCCCATGCGCATATTCCTGCATGTGAGTATTGTCTCAAACAGTCTACGCTTTGATCGTTCCCTGGAACTCATTGTAAAAGGCTCCGATGCACATCTGGAGGCATTCTGTAATCTGTGGAGTATCAGAGTGTTAATGAAGCACAGAAATTGCATCGGGATTGAATACAACAGAAACCATGCGCACATTCGTTCATGGGAGTAATGTCTCAAACTGTCTACGCTTTGATCGTTCCCTGGAAGACCAGTAGTAGTTTCCGATGCACATCTGGAGGCAATCTGTAATCTGTGGACTATCAGAGTGGTGATGAAACACAGAAATTTAATCGGGATTGAATACAACAGTCACCAGGCGCACTTTCCTTCATGGGAGTAATGTCTCAAACAGTTTACGCTTTGATCGTTCCCTGGACGACCAGTAGTAGTTTCCAATGCACATCTGGAGGCATTCTGTAATCTGTGGACTATCAGAGTGGTGATGAAACACAGATATTGCATCGGGATTGAATACAACAGTCACCATGCGCACTTCCCTCCATGGGAGTAATGTCTCAAAGTGTTTAAGATTTGAACGTTCCCTGGAAGATCAATAGTAGTTTCCGATGCCCATCTGGAGGCATACTGTTATCTGTGGACTATCAGAGTGTTGATGAAACACAGAAATTGCATCGGGATTGAATACAACAGTCACCATGCGCAGTTACCTCCATGGGAGTAATGTCTCAAACAGTCTACGCTTTGATCCTTCCCAGGAAGACCAGTAGTAGTTTCCGATGCACATCTGGAGGCATTCTGTAATCTGTGGACTATCAGAGTGTTGATGAAACCACAATTGAATCGGGATTGAATACAACAGTCACCATGTGCACTTTCCTCCATTGGAGTAATGTCTCAAACAGTCTACGCTTTGATCGTTTCCTGGAAGACCAGTAGCAGTTTCCGATGCTCATCTTTAGGCATTCTGTAATCTGTGGACTATCAGAGTGTTGATGAAACACAGAGATTGCATCGGGATTGAATACAACAGTCACCATGCGCACTACCCTCCATGGTCGTAATGTCTCAAAGAGTTTACGCTTTGATCGTTCCCTGGAAGACCAGTAGTAGTTTCCGATGCCCATCTGGAGGCATTCTGTAATCTTTGGACTATCAGAGTGTTGATGAAATACAGAAATTGCATCTTGATTGAATACAACCGTCACCATGCGCAGTTACCTCCATGGGAGTAATGTCTTAAACACTCTACGCTTTGATCGTTTCCTGGTAGACCAGTAGTAGTTTCCGATGCACATCTGGAGGCATTCTGTAATCTGTGGACTATCAGAGTGTTGATGAAACACAGAAATTGCATCGGGATTGAATACAACAGTCACCATGCGTTCTTCCCTCCATGGGAGTAATGTCTCAAACAGTCTACGCTTTGATCGTTCCCAGGAAGACCAGTTGTAGTTTCCGATGCACATCTGGAGGCATTCTGTAATCTGTGGACTATCAGAGTGGTGATGAAACACAGAAATTTAATCGGGATTGAATACAACAGTCACCAGGCGCACTTTCCTCCATGAGAGTAATGTCTCAAACAGTCTACGCTTTGATCGTTCCCTGGAAGACCAGTAGTAGTTTCCAATGCACATCTGGAGGCATTCTGTAATCTGTGGACTATCAGAGTGTTGACGAAACACAGAAATTGCATCGGGATTGAATACAACAGTCACCATGCGCACTTCCCTCCATGGGAGTAATGTCTCAAAGAGTTTAAGCTTTGAACGTTCCCTGGAAGACCAGTAGTAGTTTCCGATGCCCATCTGGAGGCATTCTGTTATCTGCGGACTATCAGAGTGTTGATGAAACACAGAAATTGCATCGGGATTGAATACAAGACACCATGCGCAGTTACCTCCATGGGAGTAATATCTCAAACAGTCTACGCTTTGATCGTTCCCTAGAAGACCAGTAGTAGTTTCCGCTGCATATCTGGAGGCATTCTGTAATCTGTGGACTATCGGAGTGTTGATGAAACCAAAATTGAATCGGGATTGGATACAACAGTCAGCGTGCGCACTTTCCTCCGTTGGAGTAATGTCTCAAACAGTTTACGCTTTGATCGTTTCCTGGAAGACCAGTAGCAGTTTCCGATGCTCATCTTTAGGCATTCTGTAATCTGTGGACTATCAGAGTGTTGATGAAACACAGAAATTGCATCGTGATTGAATACAACAGTCACCATGCGCACTTCCCTCCATGGGCGTAATGTCTCAAAGAGTTTAGGCTTTGATCGTTCCCTGGAAGACCAGTAGTAGTTTCCGATGCCCATCTGGAGGCATTCTGTAATCTTTGGACTATCAGAGTGTTGATGGAATACAGAAATTGCATCGGGATTGAGTACAACAGTCACCATGCGCAGTTACCTCCTTGGGAGTAATGTCTCAAACGCTCTACGCTTTGATCGTTTCCTGGTAGACCAGTAGTAGTTTCCGATGCACATCTGGAGGCATTGTGTGATCTGTGGACTAACAGAGTGTTGATAAAACCAAAATTGCATCGGGATTGAATACAACAGTCACCATGCCCACTTTTCTCCCTGGGAGTAATGTCGCAAACAGTCTACGCTTTGATCGTACCCTGGAAGACCAGTAGTAGTTTCCGATTCAAATCTGGAGGCATTCTGTAATCTGTGGACTATCAGAGTGTTGATTAAACACAGAATTTGCATTGGGATTGACTACAACTGTCACCATGCGCACTTACCTCCATGGGAGTAATGTCTTAAACAGTATACGGTTTCATCGTTCCCTGGAAGACCAGTAGTAGTTTCCGATGCACATCTGGAGTCATTCTGTAGTCTGTGGACTATCAGAGTGTTGATGAAACACAGAAATTACATCGCGATTGAATACAACAGTCACCATGCGCACATTCCTCCGTGGGAGTAATGTCTCAAACAGTCTACACTTTGATCGTTTCCTGGAAGACCAGTAGTAGTTTCCGATGCACATCTGGAGGCATTCTGTAATCTGTCGGCTATCAGAGTGTTGATGAAACACAGAAATTGCATCGCGATTGAATACAACAGTCACCATGCGCACTTTCCTCCATGGGAGTAATGTCTCAAACAGTCTACGCTTTGATCGTTCCCTAGGAGACCAGTAGTAGTTTCCGATGCACATCTGGAGGCATTCTGTAATCTGCGGATTATCAGATTGTTCATGAAACACAGAAATTGCATCGGGATTGAATACAACAGTCACCATGCTCACTTTCCTCCATGGGAGTAATGTCTCAAAGAGTCTACGCTTTGATCGTTCCCTGGAAGACCAGTAGTAGTTACCGATGCACATCTGGAGGAATTCTGTAATCTGTGGACTATCACAGTGTTGATGAAACACAGAAATTGCCTTGGCATAGAATACAACAGTCACCATCCGCTCTTTCCTCCATGTTAGTAATGTCTCAAACAGTCTACGCCTTGATCGTTCCCTAGAAGACCAGTAGTAGTTTCCGATGCACATCTGGAGGCATTCTGTAATCTGTGGACTATCAGAGTGATGATGAAACACAGAAATTGCATCGGGATTGAATACAACAGTCACAATGCGCACTTTCCTCCATGGGTTGAATGTCTCAAACAGTCTACGCTTTGATCGTTCCCTGGAAGACCAGTGGTACTTTCTGATGCACATCTGGAGGCATTCTGTAATCTGTGGACTATCAGAGTGTTGATGAAACACAGAAATTGCATCGAGATTGAATACAACAGTCACCATGCTCACTTTCCTCCATGCGAGTAATGTCTCTAACAGTCTACGCTTTGATCGTTCCCTGGAAGACCAGTAGTAGTTTCCGATGCACATCTGGAGGCATTCTGTAATCTGTGGACTATCAGAGTGTTGATGAAACACAGAATTTGCATCGGGATTGAAAACAACAGTCATCATGCGCACTTTCCTGAATGGGAGTAATGTCTGAAACAGTCTACGCTTTGATTGTTCCCTGGAAGGCCATAAGTAGTATCCGATGCACATCTGGAGGCATTCTGTAATCTGTGGACTATCAGAGTGTTGATGAAACACAGAAATTTAATCGGGATTGAATACAACAGTCACCATGTGCACTTTGATCTATGGGAGTAATGTCTGAAACAGTCTACGCTTTGATCGTTCCCAGGAAGACCAGTAAAGGTGTCCGATGCACATCTGGCGGCATTCTGAAATCTGTGGACTATCAGAGTGTTGATGAAACACAGAAATTCCATCGGGATTGAATACAACAGTTACCATGCGTACTTTCCTCCATGGGAGTAATTCTCAAACAGTCTACGTTTTGATCGTTCCCAAGAAGACCAGTAGTAGATTCTGATCCACATCTGGAGATAATCTGTAATCTGCGGACCTTCAAAGTGGTGATGAAACACAGAAATTGCTCGGGAGTGAATACAACAGTCACCAAACGCACTTTCCTCCATGGGAGTAATGTCTGAAACAGTCTACGCTTTGATCGTTCCCAGGAAGACCAGTAGTAGTTTCCGATGCACATCTGGAGACAATCTGTTATCTGTGGACTATCAGAGTGTTGTTGAAACACAGAAAATTCATCGGGAATGAATACAACAGTCACCATGCGCACTTTCCCCCATGGGAGTAATATCTCAAAGTGTTTTCGCTTTGATCGTTACCTGGAAGACCAGTAGTAGTTTCCGATGCACATCTGCAGGCATTCTGTAATCTGTGGACTATCAGAGTGTTGATGAAACACTGAAATTGCATCGGGATTGAATACAACAGCCACCATGCGCACTTTCCTTAATGGGAGTAATGTCTCAAACAGTCTACGCTTTGGTCGTTCCCTGTAAGATCAGTGGTAATTTCCGATGCACATCTGGAGGCATTCTGTAATCCGTGGACTATCAGAGTGATGATGAAACACAGAAATTGCATCGGGATTGAATACAACAGTCACCATGCGAACTTTCCAACATGAGTGGAATGTCTCAACAGTCTACGCTTTAATCGTTCCCTGGAAGACCAGTGGTACTTTCAGATGCACATCTGGAGGCGTTCTGTTATCTGTGGACTATCAGAGAGTTGATGAAACACAGATATTTCATCGGGATTAAATACAACAGTCACCATGCGCACTTTCCTCCATGCGAGTAATGTCTCAAACAGTCTACGCTTTGATCGGTCCCTCGAAGACCAGTAGTACTTTCCGATGCATATATGGAGGAATTCTGTAGTCTGTGGACCTTCAAATTGTTGATGAAACGCAGGAATTGCCTCGGGAATGAAAACAGCAGTCATCATGCGCACTTTCCTCCATGTTAGTTATGTCTCAAACAGTCTACGCTTTGATCGTTCCCTAGAAGTTCAGTATTAGTTTCCGATGCACATCTGGAGGCATACTGTAATCTGTGGACTGTTGGACTGTTGACGAAACACAGAAATTGCATCGGGAGTGTATACAACAGTCACCATCCGCACTTTCCTCCATGGGAGTAATTCTCAAACAGTCTACGCTTTGATCGTTCCCTCGAAGACCAGTAGTAGTTTCCGATGCACATATGGAGGAATTCTGTAATCCGTGGACATTCAAATTGCTAATGAAACGCAGAAATTGCCTCGGGATTGAAAACAGCAGTCACCATGCGTACTTTCCTCCATTGGAGTAATGTCTGAAGCAGTCTACGCTTTGATCGTTCCCAGGAAGACCAGTAGTAGTTTTCGATGCACATCTGGAGACAATCTGTAATCTGTGGACTATCAGAGTTTTGATGAAACACAGAAATTGCGTCTGGATTGAATACAACAGTCACCATGTGCACTTTCCTCTATGGGAGTAATGTCTCAAACAGTCTACGCTTTGATCGTTCCCTGGAAGACCAGTAGTAGTTTCCGATGCACATCTGGAGACAATCTGTAATCTGTGGAACTTCAAAGTGTTGATGAAACACAGAAATCGCCTCGGGATTGAATACAACAGTCACCAAGCGCACTTTCCTCCATGGGAGCAATGTCTCAAACAGTCTACGCTTTGATCCTTCCCTGGAAGACCAGCAGTAGTTTCCGATGCACATCTGGAGGCATTCTGTAATCTTTGGACCTTCAAAGTGTTGATGAAACACAGAAATTGCATCGGGATTGAATACAACAGTCACCATCTTCACTTTCCTCCATGTTAGTAATGTCTCAAACAGTCTACGCTTTGATTGTTCCGTAGAAGTCCAGTAGTAGTTTCCGATGCACATCTGGAGGCATTCTGTAATCTGCGGATTATCAGACTGTTGATGAAACACAGAAATTGCATCGGGAGCGAATCCAACAGTCACCATGCGCACTTTCCTCCTTGGGAGTAATGTCTGAAACAGTCTACGCTTTGATCGTTCCCAGGAAGACCAGTAGTAGTTTGCGATGCACATTTGGAGACAATCTGTAATCTGTGGACCTTCAAAGTGTTGATGAAACACAGAAATCGCATCGGGATTGAATACAACAGTCATTAAGCGCACTTTCCTCCATGGGAGTAATGTGTGAAACAGTCTACGCTTTGATCGTTCCCAGGAAGACCAGTAGTAGTTTCTGATGCACATCTGGAGACAATCTGTAATCTGTGGACTATCAGAGTGTTGATGAAACACAGAAAATGCATCGAGAATGAATACAACAGTCACCATACGCATTTTCCTCCATGGGAGTAATGTCTCAAAGAGTTTTCGCTTTGATCGTTACCTGGAAGACCAGTAGTAGTTTCCGATGCACATCTGGAGGCATTCTGTAATCTGTGGACTATCAGAGTGTTGATGAAACACAGAAATTGCATCGGGATTGAATACAACAGTCACCATGCGCACTTTCCTCCATGGGAGTAATGTCTCAAACAGTCTACGCTTTCGTCGTTCACTGTAAGATCAGTACTAATTTCCGATGCACATCTGGAGGCATTCTGTAATCTGTGGACTATCTGAGTGTTGATGAAACACAGAAATTGCATCGGGATTGAATACAACAGTTACAATGCGAACTTTCCTCCATGGGAGCCATTCTCAAATAGTCTACGCTTTGATCGTTCCCAGGAAGAACAGTAGTAGTTTACGATACACATCTGGAGACAATCTGTAATCTGTGGACCTTCAAAGTGGTGATGAAACACAGAAATTGCATCGGCATTGAATACAACAGTCACAATAGGCACTTTCCTCCATGGGAGGAATGTCTCAAACAGTCTACGCTTTGATCGTTCCCTCGAAGACCAGTAGTAGTTTCCGATGCACATATGGAGGAATTCTGTAATCTGTGTACTATCAGAATGTTGATGAAACACAAAGGTTGCATCGGGATTGAATACAACAGTAACCATGCGCACTTTCCTCCATGGGTGTAATGTCTCAAACAGTCTTCGCTTTGGTCGTTCACTGTAAGATCAGTACTAATTTCCGATGCACATCTGGAGGCATTCTGTAATCTGTGGACTATCTGAGTGTTGATGAAACACAGAAATTGCATCGGGATTGAATAAAACAGTCACCATGCGCAGTTTCTTCCATGGGAGTAATGTCTCAAAGAGTCTACGCTTTGATCGTTCCCTGGAAGACCATTAGTAGTTACCGATACACATCTGGAGGCATTCTGTAATCTGTGGACTATCAGAGTGTTGATGAAATACAGAAATTGCATCGGAATTTAATACTACATTCACCATGCGCACTTTCCTCCATGCGAGAAATGTCTCAAACAGTCTACGTTTTGATCGTTCCCAGGAAGACCAGTAGTAGATTCCGATGCACATCTGGAGACAATCTGTAATCTGTGGACCTTCAAAGTGGTGATAAAACACAGAAATTGCATCGGCATTGAATACAACAGTCACAATAGGCACTTTCCACCATGGGAGGAATGTCTCAAACAGTCTACGCTTTGATCGTTCCCTGGAAGACAAGTAGTAGTTTCCGATGCACATCTGGAGGCATTTTGTAATCTGTGTACTATCAGAATGTTGATGAAACACAAAGGTTGCATCGGGATTGAATACAACAGTAACCATGCGCACTTTCCTCCATGGGAGTAATGTCTCAAACAGTCTACGCTTTGATCGTTCCCTCGAAGACCAGTAGTAGTTTCCGATGCACATATGGAGGAATTCTGTAATCCGTGGACTTTCAAATTGCTAATGAAACGCAGAAATTGCCTCGGGATTGAAAACAGCAGTCACCATGCGTACTTTCCTCCATTGGAGTAATGTCTGAAGCAGTCTACGCTTTGATCGTTCCCAGGAAGACCAGTAGTAGTTTTCGATGCACATCTGGAGACAATCTGTAATCTGTGGACTATTAGAGTTTTGATGAAACACAGAAATGGCGTCTGGATTGAATACAACAGTCACCATGTGCACTTTCCTCTATGGGAGTAATGTCTCAAACAGTCTACGCTTTGATCGTTCCCTGGAAGACCAGTAGTAGTTTCCGATGCACACTTGGAGGCATTCTGTAATGTGTAGACTGTCAGAGTGTTGATGAAACCCAGAAATAGCATCGGGATTGAATACAACAGTTACCATGCGTACTTTCCTACATTGGAGTATTTCTCATACAGTCTACGTTTTGATCGTTCCCAGGAAGACCAGTAATTGTTTGCGATGCACATCTGGAGACAATCTGTAATCTGTGGAACTTCAAAGTGTTGATGAAACACAGAAATCGCCTCGGGATTGAATACAACAGTCACCAAGCGCACTTTCCTCCATGGGAGCAATGTCTCAAACAGTCTACGCTTTGATCCTTCCCTGGAAGACCAGCAGTAGTTTCCGATGCACATCTGGAGGCATTCTGTAATCTTTGGACCTTCAAAGTGTTGATGAAACACAGAAATTGCATCGGGATTGAATACAACAGTCACCATCTTCACTTTCCTCCATGTTAGTAATGTCTCAAACAGTCTACGCTTTGATTGTTCCGTAGAAGTCCAGTAGTAGTTTCCGATGCACATCTGGAGGCATTCTGTAATCTGCGGATTATCAGACTGTTGATGAAACACAGAAATTGCATCGGGAGCGAATCCAACAGTCACCATGCGCACTTTCCTCCTTGGGAGTAATGTCTGAAACAGTCTACGCTTTGATCGTTCCCAGGAAGACCAGTAGTAGTTTGCGATGCACATTTGGAGACAATCTGTAATCTGTGGACCTTCAAAGTGTTGATGAAACACAGAAATCGCCTCGGGATTGAATACAACAGTCATTAAGCGCACTTTCCTCTTTGGGAGTAATGTCTGAAACAGTCTACGCTTTGATCGTTCCCAGGAAGACCAGTAGTAGTTTCTGATGCACATCTGGAGACAATCTGTAATCTGTGGACTATCAGAGTGTTGATGAAACACAGAAAATGCATCGAGAATGAATACAACAGTCACCATACGCATTTTCCTCCATGGGAGTAATGTTTCAAAGAGTTTTCGCTTTGATCGTTACCTGGAAGACCAGTAGTAGTTTCCGATGCACATCTGGAGGCATTCTGTAATCTGTGGACTATCAGAGTGTTGATGAAACACAGAAATTGCATCGGGATTGAATACAACAGTCACCATGCGCACTTTCCTCCATGGGAGTAATGTCTCAAACAGTCTACGCTTTCGTCGTTCACTGTAAGATCAGTACTAATTTCCGATGCACATCTGGAGGCATTCTGTAATCTGTGGACTATCTGAGTGTTGATGAAACACAGAAATTGCATCGGGATTGAATACAACAGTTACAATGCGAACTATCCTCCATGGGAGCCATTCTCAAATAGTCTACGCTTTGATCGTTCCCAGGAAGAACAGTAGTAGTTTACGATACACATCTGGAGACAATCTGTAATCTGCGGACCTTCAAAGTGGTGATGAAACACAGAAATTGCCTCGGGATTGAATAAAACAGTCACCATGCGCAGTTTCTTCCATGGGAGTAATGTCTCAAAGAGTCTACGCTTTGATCGTTCCCTGGAAGACCATTAGTAGTTACCGATACACATCTGGAGGCATTCTGTAATCTGTGGACTATCAGAGTGTTGATGAAATACAGAAATTGCATCGGGATTTAATACTACATTCACCAAGCGCACTTTCCTCCATGCGAGAAATGTCTCAAACAGTCTATGTTTTGATCGTTCCCAGGAAGACCAGTAGTAGATTCCGATGCACATCTGGAGACAATCTGTAATCTGTGGACCTTCAAAGTGGCGATGAAACACAGAAATTGCATCGGCATTGAATACAACAGTCACAATTGGCACTTTCCTCCATGGGAGGAATGTCTCAAACAGTCTACGCTTTGATCGTTCCCTCGAAGACCAGTAGTAGTTTCCGATGCACATATGGAGGAATTCTGTAATCCGTGGACTTTCAAATTGCTAATGAAACGCAGAAATTGCCTCGGGATTGAAAACAGCAGTCACAATGCGTACTTTCCTCCATTGGAGTAATGTCTGAAGCAGTCTACGCTTTGATCGTTCCCAGGAAGACCAGTAGTAGTTTTCGATGCACATCTGGAGACAATCTGTAATCTGTGGACCTTCAAAGTGTTGATGAAACACAGAAATTGCATCGGGATTGAATACAACAGTCACCATCCGCACTTTCCTCCATGTTAGTAATGTCTCAAACAGTCTACGCTTTGATTGTTCCGTAGAAGTCCAGTAGTAGTTTCCGATGCACATCTGGAGGCATTCTGTAATCTGTGGCCTGTCACAGTGTTGATGAAACACAGAAATTGCATCGGGATTGAATACAACAGTTACCATGCGCACTTTCCTCCATGGGAGAAATTCTCAAACAGTCTGCGTTTTGATCGTTCCCTGGAAGACCAGTGGTACTTTCTGATGCACATCTGGAGGCATTCTGTAATCTATGGACTATCAGAGTGTTGATGAAACACAGAAATTACATCGGGATTGAATACAACAGTCACCATGCGCAATTTACTCCATGCGAATAATGTCTCTAACAGTCTAAGCTTTGATCGTTCCCTGGAAGACCAGTAGTAGTTTTCGATGCACATCTGGAGGCATTCTGTAATCTGTGGGCTATCAGAGTGTTGATGAAACACATAAGTTGCATCGGGATTGAATACAACAGTCATCATGCGCACTTTCCTCCATGGGAGTAATGTCTCAAACAGTCTACGCGTTGATCGTTCCCTCGAAGACCAGTAGTAGTTTCCGATGCACATATGGAAGAATTCTGTAATCTGTGGACTATCAGAGTGTTGATGAAACACAGAAATTGCATCGGGATTGACTACAACAGCCGCCATGCGCACTTTCCTCCATGGGAGTAATGTCTCTAACAGTCTACGCTTTGATCATTCCCTGGAAGACCAGTAGTAGTTTCCGATGCACATCTGGAGGCATTCTGTAATCTGTGGACTATCAGAGTGTTGATGAAACACAGAAATTGCATCGGGATGGAATACAACAGTCACCATGTGCACTTTCCTCTATGGGAGTAATGTCTCACACAGTCTACGCTTTGATCGTTCCCTGGAAGACCAGTAGTAGTTTCCGATGCACACTTGGAGGCATTCTGTAATCTGTAGACTATCAGAGTGTTGATGAAACCCAGAAATTGCATCGGGATTGAATACAACAGTTACCATGCGTACTTTCCTACATTGGAGTATTTCTCAAACAGTCTACGTTTTGATCGTTCCCAGGAAGACCAGTAATAGTTTCCGATGCACATCTGGAGGCATTCTGTAATCTGTGGCCTGTCACAGTGTTGATGAAACACAGAAATTGCCTCAGGATTGAATACAACAGTCACCATGCGCAGTTTCCTCCATGGGGGTAATGTCTCAAAGAGTCCACGCTTTGATCGTTCCCTGGAAGACCACTAGTAGATTCCGATGCACATCTGGAGGCATTCTGTAATCTGTGGACTATCAGACTGTTGATGAAACACAGAAATTGCATCGGGATTGAATACAACAGTCACCATGCGCACTTTCCAGCATGGGAGCAATGTCTCAAACAGTCTACGATTTGATATTTCCCAGGAAGACCAGTAGTAGTTTCCGATGCTCACCTGGAGACAATCTGTAATCTGTGGACTATCAGAGTGTTGATGAAACACATAAATTGCATCGGGATTGAATACAACAGTCACCATCCGCATTTTCCCCCATGGGATTTTTGTCTCTAACAGTCTATGCTTTGATCGTTCCCTTGAAGACCAGTGGAAGTTTCCGATGCACGGCTGGAGGCATTCTGTAATCTGTGGAATATCAGACTGTTGATGAAACACAGAATTTGCATCGGTATTGAAAACAACAATTACCATGCGCACATTTCTCCATGGGAGTAATGTCACAAACAGTCTAGGCTTTGATCGTTTCCTGGAAGACCAGTAGCAGTTTCCGATTCACATCTGGAGGTATTCTGTAATCTGTGGACTATCAGAGGGTAGATGAAACACAGAAAATTCATCGGGATTGAATACAACAGTCTCCATGGGCATTTTCCTAAATGGGAGTAATGTCTCAAAGAGTTTACGTTTCGATCGTTCCCTGGAAGACCAGTAGTAGCTTCCGATGCAATTCTCGAGGCATTCTGTAATCTGTGGACTATCAGAGTGTTGATGAAACACAGAAATTGCATCGGGAATGAATACAACAGTCACCATGAGCACTTTCCTCCATGGGAGTATTGTCTGAAACAGTCTACGCTTTGTTCGTTCCCTGGAAGACCAGTAGTAGTTTCCGATGCACATCTGGAGGCATTCTGTAATCTGTGGACCTTCAAAGTGTTGATGAAACACAGAAATTGCATCGAGAGTGAATACAACAGTCACCATCCGCACTTTCCTCCATGGGAGTAAATCTCAAACAGGCTACGCTTTGATCGTTCCCTGGAAGACCACTTGTAGTTTCCGATGGACATCTGGAGGCATTCTGTAATCTGTGGACTATCTGACTGTTGATGAAACACAGAATTTGCATCGGGATTCAATACAACAGTCACCATGCGCACTTTCCTCCATGGGAGTAATGTCTGAAACAGTCTACGCTTTGATATTTCCCAGGAAGAACAGTAGTAGTTTCCGATGCACATCTGGTGACTATCTGTAATCTGTGGACTATCAGAGTGTTGATGAAACACATAAATTGCATCGGGATTGAATACAACAGTCACCATGCGCACTTTCCTCCATGGGAGTAATGTCTCTAACATTCTACGCCTTGATCGTTCGCAGGAAGACCAGTAGTAGTTTCCGATGCACATCTGGAGGCATTCTGTAATCTGTGGACCTTCAAAGTGTTGATGAAACACAGAAATTGCCTCGGTATTTAATACAACAGTCACCTTGCGCACTTTCCTCCTTGGGAGTAATGTCTGAAACAGTCTACGATTTGATTGTTCCCTGAAAGACCAGTTGTAGTTTTCGATGCACATCTGGAGGCATACTGTAATCTGTGGACCTTCAAAGGGTTGATGAAACACAGAAATTGCATCGGGAGTGAATCCAACAGTCACCATCCGCACTTCCTCCATGGGAGTAAATCTCAAACAGGCGACGCTTTGATCGTTCCCTGGAAGACCAGTAGTAGTTTCCGATGCACATATCGAGGCATTCTGATATCTGTGTACCTTCAAAGTGTTGATGAAACACAGAAATTGCCTCGGTATAGAATACAACAGTCACCATGCGCACTTTCCTCCATGGGAGAAATGTCTGCAATAGTCAACGCTTTGATCGTTTCCTGGAAGACCAGTAGTGGTTTCGAATGCACATCTGGAGGCATTCTGTAATCTGTGCGCCTTCAAAGTGTTGATGAAACACAGAAATTGCATCGGGAGTGAATACAACAGTCACCATACGCACTTTCCTCCACGGGAGTAAATCTCAAACAGGCGACGCTTTGATCGTTCCCTGGAAGACGAGTAAAAGTTTCCGATGCACATCTGGAGGAATTCTGTAATCTGTGGACTATCAGACTGTTGATGAAACACAAAAATTGCATCGGGATTGAATACAACAGTCACCACGCGCACTTTCCTCCATGGGAGTGATGTCTCAAAATGTCTACGCTTTGATCGTTCCAAGGAAGACCAGTAGTAGATTCCGAAGCACATCTGGAGACAATCTGTAATCTGTGACTATCAGAGTGTTGATGAAACACAGAAATTGCCTCGGTATTGAATACAACAGTCACCATGCGCACTTTCCTCCATGGGAGTAATGTCTGAAACAGTCTACAATTTGATTGTTCCCTGAAAGACCAGTTGTAGTTTTCGATGCACATCTGGAGGCATACTGTAATCTGTGGACCTTCATAGTGTTGACGAAACACAGAAATTGCTTCGGGACTGAATACAATTGTCACCATGCGCACTTTCCTCCATGGGAGTAATGTCTGAAACACTCTACGCTTTGATCGTTCCTTTCAAGACCAGTGGTTGTTTCCGATGCACATCTGGAGGCATTCTGTTATCTGTGGACTATCAGAGTGTTGATGAAACACAGAAATGGCATCGGGATTGAATGCAGCAGTCACCATGCGCACTTTCCTCCATGGGAGTAATGTCTCAAACAGTCTATTCTTTGATCGTACCCTGGAAGACCGCAAAAAGTTTCCGATGCACATCTGGAGGCATTCTGTAATCTGTGGACCATAAAGTGTTGATGAAACACAGAAAGTGCATCGGGGTTGAATACAACAGTCTCCATCCGCACTTTCCTCCATGTTAGTAATGTCCCAAACAGTCTACGCTTTGATCGTTCCCCGGAAGACCATTGTTAGTTTCCGATGTACATCTGAAGGCATTCTGTAATCTGTGGACTATCACACTGTTGATGAAACACAGAAATTGCATCGGAATTGAATACAACATTCACCATGCGCACTTTTCTCCATGGGAGTAATGTCTCAAACACTCTACGCTTTGATAGTTCCCTGGAAGACAAGTAGTAGTTTCCGTTTCACATCTGGAGTCATTCTGTAATCTGTGGACTATCAGAGTGTTGATGAAACACAGAAATTGCATCGGGAGTGAATACAACAGTCACCATGCGCACTTCCCTCCATGGGAGTAATGTCTCAAAGAGTCTACGCTTTGATCGTTCGCAGGAAGACCAGTAGTAGTTTCCGATGCACATCTGGAGGTATTCTATAATCTGTGGACTATCAGAGTGTTGATGAAACACAGAAAATGCATCGGGATTGAATACAACAGTCTCCATGGGCACTTTCCTCCATATGAGTAATGTCTCAAAGAGTTTACGCTTTGATCGTTCCCTGGAAGACCAGTAGTAGCTTCCGACGCACATCTGGAGGCATTCTGTATTCTGTGGATTATCAGAGTGTTGATGAAACACAGAAATTGCATCGGGATTGAATACAACAGTCGCCATGCGCACTTTCCTCCATGGGAGTAATGTCTCAAACAGTCTACGCTTTGATCGTTCCAAGGAAGACCAGTAGTAGATTCCGAAGCACATCTGGAGACAATCTGTAATCTGTGGACTATCAGAGTGTTAATGAAACACAGAAATTGCCTCGGTATTGAATACAACAGTCACCATGCGCACTTTCCTCTATGGGAGTAATTCTCAAACAGTCTACGCTTTGATCGTTCCCTGGAAGACCAGTAGTAGTTTCCGATGCACATCTGGAGGCATTCTGTAATCTGTGGACTATCAGACTGTTGATGAAACACAGAAATTGCATCGGGATTGAATACAACAGTCACCATGCGCACTTTCCTCCATGGGAGTAATGTCTCAAACAGTCTACGCTTTGATCGTTCCCAGGAAGACCAGTAGTAGTTTCCGATGCACATCTGGAGGCATTCTGTAATCTGTGGACTATCAGACTGTTGATGAAACACAGAAATTGCATCGGGATTGAATACAACAGTCACCATGCGCACTTTCCTCCATGGGAGTAATGTCTCAAACAGTCTACGCTTTGATCGTTCCCAGGAAGACCAGTAGTAGTTTCCGATGCACATCTGGAGACAATATGTAATCTGTGCACTATCAGAGTGTTGATGAAACACAGAAATTGCTTCGGGACTGAATACAATTGTCACCATGCGCACTTTCCTCCATGGGAGTAATGTCTGAAACAGTCTACGCTTTGATCGTTCCGCTCAAGACAAGTGGTTGTTTCCGATGCACATCTGGAGGCATTCTGTAATCTGTGGACTATCAGAGTGTTGTTGAAAGACAGAAATGGCATCGGGATTGAATACAGCAGTCACCATGCGCACTTTCCACCATGGGAGTAATGTCTCAAACAGTCTATTATTTGATCGTACCCTAGAAGACCACAAAAAGTTTCCGATGCACATCTGGAGGCATTCTGTAATCTGTGGACCTTCAAAGTGTTGATGAAACACAGAAAGTGCATCGGGATTGAATACAATAGCCAAAATGCGCACATTCCTCCATGGGAGTAATGTCTCTAACAGTTTACCCTTTGATCGTTCCCTGGAAGACCAGTAGTAGTTTCCGATGCACATCTGGAGACATTCTGTAATCTGTGGACTATCAGAGTGTTGATGAAACACAAAAATTGCATCGGGATTGGATACAACAGTCACCATCCGAACTTTCCTCCATGTTAGTATTGTCTCAAACAGACTATGCTTTGGTCGTTCCCTGGAAGACAAGTAGTAATTTCCGATGCACATATGGAGGCATTCTGATATCTGTGGACTATCAGACTGTTGATGAAAAATTAGTAGCTTCCGATGCACATCTGGAGGCATTCTGTATTCTGTGGATTATCAGAGTGTTGATGAAACACAGAAATTCATCGGGATTGGATACAACAGTCGGCATGCGCACTTTCCTCCATGGGAGTAATTCTCAAACAGTCTACGTTTTGATCGTTACCTGGAAGACAAGTAGTAGTTTCCGATGCACATATCGAGGAATTCTGATATCTGTGTACCTTCAAAGTGTTGATGAAACACAGAAATTGCCTCGGTATTGAATACAACAGTCACCATGCGCACTTTCCTCCATGGGAGAAATGTCTGAAATAGTCAACGCTTTGATCGTTCCCTGGAAGACCAGTAGTGGTTTCGAATGCACATCTGGAGGCATTCTGTAATCTGTGATCCTTCAAAGTGTTGATAAAACACAGAAATTGCATCGGGAGTGAATACAACAGTCACCATACGCACTTTCCTCCATGGGAGTAAATCTCGAACAGGTGACGCTTTGATCGTTCCCTGGAAGACCAGTAAAAGTTTCCGATGCACATCTGGAGGCATTCTGTAATCTGTGGACTATCAGAGTGTTGATGAAACACAGAAATTGCATCGGGATTGAATACAGCAGTCACCATGCGCACTTTCCTCTATAGGAGTAATGTCTCAAACAGACTATTTTTTGATCGTACCCTGGAAGACCACAAGTAGTTTCCGATGCACATCTGGAGGCATTCTGTAATCTGTGGATCTTCAAAGTGTTGATGAAACACAGAAAGTGCATCGGGATTGAATACAACAGTCACCATCCGCACTTTCCTCCATGTTAGTAATGTCACAAACAGTCTACGCTTTGATAGTTCCCTGGAAGACCAGTGTTAGTTTCCGATGCACATCTGGAGGCATTCTGTAATCTGTGGACTACCAGAGTGCTGATAAAACACAGAAATTGCATCGGGATTGAATACAATAGCCACCATCCGCACTTTCCTCCATGGGAGTAATGTCTCTAACAGTTTACCCTTTGATCGTTCCCTGGAAGACCAGTACTAGTTTCCGATGCACATCTGGAGACATTCTGTAATCTGTGGACTATCAGAGTGTTGATGAAATACAAAAATTGCATTGGGATTGAATACAACAGTCACCATGCGCACTTTCCTCCATGGGAGTAATGTCTGAAACAGTCAACGCTTTGATCGTTCCCAGTAAGACCAGTAGTAGTTTCCGATGCACATCTCGAGGCATTCTGTAATCTGTGGACTATCAGACTGTTGATGAAACACAGAAATTGCATCGGAATTGAATACAACATTCACCATGCACACTTTTCTCCATGGGTGTGAAGTCTCAAACAGTCTACGATTTGATCGTTCCCCGGAAGACCAGTAGTAGTTTCCGATTCACATCTGGAGTCATTCTGTAATCTGTGGACTATCAGAGTGTTGATGAAACACAGAAATTGCATCGGGAGTGAATACAACAGTCACCATGCGCACTTCCCTCCATGGGAGTAATGTCTCAAAGAGTCTACGCTTTGATCGTTCGCAGGAAGACCAGTAGTAGTTTCCGATGCACATCTGGAGGTATTCTATAATCTGTGGACTATCAGAGTGTTGATGAAACACAGAAAATGCATCGGGATTGAATACAACAGTCTCCATGGGCACTTTCCTCCATATGAGTAATGTCTCAAAGATTTTACGCTTTGATCGTTCCCTGGAAGACCAGTAGTAGCTTCCGATGCACATCTGGAGGCATTCTGTATACTGTGGATTATCAGAGTGTTGATGAAACACAGAAATTACATCGGGATTGAATACAACAGTCACCATGCGCACTTTCCTCCATGGGAGTAATTCTCAAACAGTCGACGTTTTGATCGTTCCCTGGAAGGCCTTTAGTAGTTTCCGATGCACATATGGAGGCATTCTGATATCTGTGTACCTTCAAAGTGTTGATGAAACACAGAAATTGCCTCGGTATTGAATACAACAGTCACCATGCGCACTTTCCTCCATGGGAGAAATGTCTGAAACAGTCTGCGCTTTGATCGTTCCCTGGAAAACCAGTAGTGGTTTTCGATGCACATCTGGAGGCATTCTGTAATCTGAGGGCCATCAAAGTGTTGATGAAACAAAGAAATTGCATCAGGAGTGAATACTACAGTCACCATACGCACTTTCCTCCATGGGAGTAAATCTCAAACAGGCGACGATTTGATCGTTCCCTGGAAGACCAGTAAAAGTTTCCGATGCACATCTGGAGGCATTCTGTAATCTGTGGACTATCAGACTGTTGATGAAACACAGAAATTGCATCTGGATTGACTACGACAGTCACCATGCGCACTTTCCTCCATGGGAGTAATGTCTCAAACAGTCTACATTTATATGGTACCCAGGAAGGCCAGTAGTAGATTCCGAAGCACATCTGGAGACAATCTATAATCCGTGGACCATCAGAGTGTTGATGAAACACAGAAATTGCATCGGGATTGAATACAACAGTTACGATGCGCACTTTCCTCCATGGGCGTAATATCTCAAACAGTCTACGCTTTGATCCTTCCCTTTAAGACCAGTGGTAGTTTCCAATGCACATCTGGAGGCATTCTGTAATCTGTGGACTATCAGAGTTTTGATGAAACTCAGAAATTGCTTCGGGATTGAATACAACAGTCATCATGCGAACTTTCCTCCATGGGAGTAATGTCTCCAACCGTCTACGCTTTGATCGTTGGCAGGAAGACCAGTAGTGGTTCCCGATGCACATCTGGAGGCATTCTGTAATCTGTGGACTATCTGAGTGTTGATGAAACACAGAAATTGCATCGGGATTGAATACAACAGTCACCATGCGCACTTTCTCCATGGGAGTAATGTCTCTAACAGTCTAAGATTTTATCGTTACCTGGAAGACCAGTAGTAGTTTCCGATGCACATCTGGAGGAATTCTGTAATCTGTGGACTATCAGAGTGTTGATGAAACACAGAAATTGCATCGGGATTGAATACAACAGTCGCCATGCGCACTTTCCTCCATGGGGGTAATGTCTGAAACAGTCTACGATTTGATTGTTCCCTGAAATACCAGTTGTAGTTTTCGATGCACATCTGGAGGCATACTGTAATCTGTGGACCCTTAAAGTGTTGATGAAACACAGAAATTGCATTGGGAGTGAATACAACAGTCACCATCGGCACTTTCCTCCATGGGAGTAATGTCTGAAACAGTCTACAATTTGATTGTTCCCTGAAAGACCAGTTGTAGTTTTCGATGCACATCTGGAGGCATACTGTAATCTGTGGACCTTCATAGTGTTGACGAAACACAGAAATTGCTTCGGGACTGAATACAATTGTCACCATGCGCACTTTCCTCCATGGGAGTAATGTCTGAAACACTCTACGCTTTGATCGTTCCTTTCAAGACCAGTGGTTGTTTCCGATGCACATCTGGAGGCATTCTGTTATCTGTGGACTATCAGAGTGTTGATGAAACACAGAAATGGCATCGGGATTGAATACAGCAGTCACCATGCGCACTTTCCTCCATGGGAGTAATGTCTCAAACAGTCTATTCTTTGATCGTACCCTGGAAGACCGCAAAAAGTTTCCGATGCACATCTGGAGGCATTCTGTAATCTGTGGACCATAAAGTGTTGATGAAACACAGAAAGTGCATCGGGGTTGAATACAACAGTCTCCATCCGCACTTTCCTCCATGTTAGTAATGTCCCAAACAGTCTACGCTTTGATCGTTCCCCGGAAGACCATTGTTAGTTTCCGATGTACATCTGAAGGCATTCTGTAATCTGTGGACTATCACACTGTTGATGAAACACAGAAATTGCATCGGAATTGAATACAACATTCACCATGCGCACTTTTCTCCATGGGAGTAATGTCTCAAACACTCTACGCTTTGATAGTTCCCTGGAAGACAAGTAGTAGTTTCCGTTTCACATCTGGAGTCATTCTGTAATCTGTGGACTATCAGAGTGTTGATGAAACACAGAAATTGCATCGGGAGTGAATACAACAGTCACCATGCGCACTTCCCTCCATGGGAGTAATGTCTCAAAGAGTCTACGCTTTGATCGTTCGCAGGAAGACCAGTAGTAGTTTCCGATGCACATCTGGAGGTATTCTATAATCTGTGGACTATCAGAGTGTTGATGAAACACAGAAAATGCATCGGGATTGAATACAACAGTCTCCATGGGCACTTTCCTCCATATGAGTAATGTCTCAAAGAGTTTACGCTTTGATCGTTCCCTGGAAGACCAGTAGTAGCTTCCGACGCACATCTGGAGGCATTCTGTATTCTGTGGATTATCAGAGTGTTGATGAAACACAGAAATTGCATCGGGATTGAATACAACAGTCGCCATGCGCACTTTCCTCCATGGGAGTAATGTCTCAAACAGTCTACGCTTTGATCGTTCCAAGGAAGACCAGTAGTAGATTCCGAAGCACATCTGGAGACAATCTGTAATCTGTGGACTATCAGAGTGTTAATGAAACACAGAAATTGCCTCGGTATTGAATACAACAGTCACCATGCGCACTTTCCTCTATGGGAGTAATTCTCAAACAGTCTACGGTTTGATCGTTCCCTGGAAGACCAGTAGTAGTTTCCGATGCACATCTGGAGGCATTCTGTAATCTGTGGACTATCAGACTGTTGATGAAACACAGAAATTGCATCGGGATTGAATACAACAGTCACCATGCGCACTTTCCTCCATGGGAGTAATGTCTCAAACAGTCTACGCTTTGATCGTTCCCAGGAAGACCAGTAGTAGTTTCCGATGCACATCTGGAGGCATTCTGTAATCTGTGGACTATCAGACTGTTGATGAAACACAGAAATTGCATCGGGATTGAATACAACAGTCACCATGCGCACTTTCCTCCATGGGAGTAATGTCTCAAACAGTCTACGCTTTGATCGTTCCCAGGAAGACCAGTAGTAGTTTCCGATGCACATCTGGAGACAATATGTAATCTGTGCACTATCAGAGTGTTGATGAAACACAGAAATTGCTTCGGGACTGAATACAATTGTCACCATGCGCACTTTCCTCCATGGGAGTAATGTCTGAAACAGTCTACGCTTTGATCGTTCCGCTCAAGACAAGTGGTTGTTTCCGATGCACATCTGGAGGCATTCTGTAATCTGTGGACTATCAGAGTGTTGTTGAAAGACAGAAATGGCATCGGGATTGAATACAGCAGTCACCATGCGCACTTTCCACCATGGGAGTAATGTCTCAAACAGTCTATTATTTGATCGTACCCTAGAAGACCACAAAAAGTTTCCGATGCACATCTGGAGGCATTCTGTAATCTGTGGACCTTCAAAGTGTTGATGAAACACAGAAAGTGCATCGGGATTGAATACAATAGCCAAAATGCGCACATTCCTCCATGGGAGTAATGTCTCTAACAGTTTACCCTTTGATCGTTCCCTGGAAGACCAGTAGTAGTTTCCGATGCACATCTGGAGACATTCTGTAATCTGTGGACTATCAGAGTGTTGATGAAACACAAAAATTGCATCGGGATTGGATACAACAGTCACCATCCGAACTTTCCTCCATGTTAGTATTGTCTCAAACAGACTATGCTTTGGTCGTTCCCTGGAAGACAAGTAGTAATTTCCGATGCACATATGGAGGCATTCTGATATCTGTGGACTATCAGACTGTTGATGAAAAATTAGTAGCTTCCGATGCACATCTGGAGGCATTCTGTATTCTGTGGATTATCAGAGTGTTGATGAAACACAGAAATTCATCGGGATTGGATACAACAGTCGGCATGCGCACTTTCCTCCATGGGAGTAATTCTCAAACAGTCTACGTTTTGATCGTTACCTGGAAGACAAGTAGTAGTTTCCGATGCACATATCGAGGAATTCTGATATCTGTGTACCTTCAAAGTGTTGATGAAACACAGAAATTGCCTCGGTATTGAATACAACAGTCACCATGCGCACTTTCCTCCATGGGAGAAATGTCTGAAATAGTCAACGCTTTGATCGTTCCCTGGAAGACCAGTAGTGGTTTCGAATGCACATCTGGAGGCATTCTGTAATCTGTGATCCTTCAAAGTGTTGATAAAACACAGAAATTGCATCGGGAGTGAATACAACAGTCACCATACGCACTTTCCTCCATGGGAGTAAATCTCGAACAGGTGACGCTTTGATCGTTCCCTGGAAGACCAGTAAAAGTTTCCGATGCACATCTGGAGGCATTCTGTAATCTGTGGACTATCAGAGTGTTGATGAAACACAGAAATTGCATCGGGATTGAATACAGCAGTCACCATGCGCACTTTCCTCTATAGGAGTAATGTCTCAAACAGACTATTTTTTGATCGTACCCTGGAAGACCACAAGTAGTTTCCGATGCACATCTGGAGGCATTCTGTAATCTGTGGATCTTCAAAGTGTTGATGAAACACAGAAAGTGCATCGGGATTGAATACAACAGTCACCATCCGCACTTTCCTCCATGTTAGTAATGTCACAAACAGTCTACGCTTTGATCGTTCCCTGGAAGACCAGTGTTAGTTTCCGATGCACATCTGGAGGCATTCTGTAATCTGTGGACTACCAGAGTGCTGATAAAACACAGAAATTGCATCGGGATTGAATACAATAGCCACCATCCGCACTTTCCTCCATGGGAGTAATGTCTCTAACAGTTTACCCTTTGATCGTTCCCTGGAAGACCAGTACTAGTTTCCGATGCACATCTGGAGACATTCTGTAATCTGTGGACTATCAGAGTGTTGATGAAATACAAAAATTGCATTGGGATTGAATACAGCAGTCACCATGCGCACTTTCCTCCATGGGAGTAATGTCTGAAACAGTCAACGCTTTGATCGTTCCCAGTAAGACCAGTAGTAGTTTCCGATGCACATCTCGAGGCATTCTGTAATCTGTGGACTATCAGACTGTTGATGAAACACAGAAATTGCATCGGAATTGAATACAACATTCACCATGCACACTTTTCTCCATGGGTGTGAAGTCTCAAACAGTCTACGATTTGATCGTTCCCCGGAAGACCAGTAGTAGTTTCCGATTCACATCTGGAGTCATTCTGTAATCTGTGGACTATCAGAGTGTTGATGAAACACAGAAATTGCATCGGGAGTGAATACAACAGTCACCATGCGCACTTCCCTCCATGGGAGTAATGTCTCAAAGAGTCTACGCTTTGATCGTTCGCAGGAAGACCAGTAGTAGTTTCCGATGCACATCTGGAGGTATTCTATAATCTGTGGACTATCAGAGTGTTGATGAAACACAGAAAATGCATCGGGATTGAATACAACAGTCTCCATGGGCACTTTCCTCCATATGAGTAATGTCTCAAAGATTTTACGCTTTGATCGTTCCCTGGAAGACCAGTAGTAGCTTCCGATGCACATCTGGAGGCATTCTGTATACTGTGGATTATCAGAGTGTTGATGAAACACAGAAATTACATCGGGATTGAATACAACAGTCACCATGCGCACTTTCCTCCATGGGAGTAATTCTCAAACAGTCGACGTTTTGATCGTTCCCTGGAAGGCCTTTAGTAGTTTCCGATGCACATATGGAGGCATTCTGATATCTGTGTACCTTCAAAGTGTTGATGAAACACAGAAATTGCCTCGGTATTGAATACAACAGTCACCATGCGCACTTTCCTCCATGGGAGAAATGTCTGAAACAGTCTGCGCTTTGATCGTTCCCTGGAAAACCAGTAGTGGTTTTCGATGCACATCTGGAGGCATTCTGTAATCTGAGGGCCATCAAAGTGTTGATGAAA
The DNA here is from genome assembly GCF_023897955.1 of Schistocerca gregaria. NCBI lineage: Eukaryota > Metazoa > Arthropoda > Insecta > Orthoptera > Acrididae > Schistocerca > Schistocerca gregaria. The sequence goes on along the minus strand of NC_064929.1, from coordinate 13,281,866 downwards.
CAAAGAAATTGCATCAGGAGTGAATACTACAGTCACCATACGCACTTTCCTCCATGGGAGTAAATCTCAAACAGGCGACGATTTGATCGTTCCCTGGAAGACCAGTAAAAGTTTCCGATGCACATCTGGAGGCATTCTGTAATCTGTGGACTATCAGACTGTTGATGAAACACAGAAATTGCATCTGGATTGACTACGACAGTCACCATGCGCACTTTCCTCCATGGGAGTAATGTCTCAAACAGTCTACATTTATATGGTACCCAGGAAGGCCAGTAGTAGATTCCGAAGCACATCTGGAGACAATCTATAATCCGTGGACCATCAGAGTGTTGATGAAACACAGAAATTGCATCGGGATTGAATACAACAGTTACGATGCGCACTTTCCTCCATGGGCGTAATATCTCAAACAGTCTACGCTTTGATCCTTCCCTTTAAGACCAGTGGTAGTTTCCAATGCACATCTGGAGGCATTCTGTAATCTGTGGACTATCAGAGTTTTGATGAAACTCAGAAATTGCTTCGGGATTGAATACAACAGTCATCATGCGAACTTTCCTCCATGGGAGTAATGTCTCCAACCGTCTACGCTTTGATCGTTGGCAGGAAGACCAGTAGTAGTTTCCGATGCACATCTGGAGGCATTCTGTAATCTGTGGACCTTCAAAGTGTTGATGAAACAAAGAAATTGCGTCGGTATTGAATACAACAGTCACCATGCGCACTTTCCTCCATGGGGGTAATGTCTGAAACAGTCTACGATTTGATTGTTCCCTGAAATACCAGTTGTAGTTTTCGATGCACATCTGGAGGCATACTGTAATCTGTGGACCCTCAAAGTGTTGATGAAACACAGAAATTGCATTGGGAGTGAATACAACAGTCACCATCGGCACTTTCCTCCATGGGAGTAAATCTCAAACAGCTACGCTTTGATCGTTCCCTGGAAGACCAGTAGTAGATTCCGATGCACATCTGGAGGCATTCTGTAATCTGTGGACCTTCAAAGTGTTGATGAAACACAGAAATTGTATCGGGATTGAATACAACAGTCACCATGCGCACTTTCCTCCATAGGAGTAATGTCTGAAACAGTCTACGATTTGATTGTTCCCTGAAAGACCAGTTGAAGTTTTCGATGCAATTCTGGAGGCATTCTGTAATCTGTGGACTAGCAGAGCGTAGATGAAACACAGAAATTGCATCGGGAATGAATACAACAGTCACCATGCGCACTTTCCTCCATGGGAGTAATGTCTGAAACAGTCTACGTTATGATCTTTCCCTGGAAGACCAGTAGTAGTTTCAGATGCACATCTGGAGGCATTCTGTAATCTGTGGACTATCAGACTGTTGCTGAAACACAGAAATTGCATCGGTATTGAATACAACAGTCATCATGCGCACTTTCCTCCATGGGAGTAACGTCTCAAACAGTCGACGCTTTGATCGTTCCCAGGAAAACCAGTAGTAGTTTCCGATGCACATCTGGAGACAATATGTAATCTGTGGACTATCAGAGTGTTGATGATACACAGAAATGGCATCGGGACTGAATACAACAGTCACCATGCGCACTTTCCTCCATGGGAGTAATGTCTCAAACAGTCGACGCTTTGATCGTTCCCAGGAAAACCAGTAGTAGTTTCCGATGCACATCTGGAGACAATATGTAATCTGTGGACTATCAGTGTGTTGATGAAACACAGAAATTGTATCGGGATTGAATACAACAGTCACCATGCGCACTTTCCTCTATGGGAGTAATGTCTCTAACAGTATACGCTTTGATCGTTCGCTTGAAGAAAAGTGGTAGTTTCCCATACACGGCTGGATACATTCTGTAATCTGTGGACTATCAGACTGTTGATTAAACACAGAAATTGAATTGGGATTGAATACAACAGGCACCATGCGCACTTTCCTCCATGGGAGTAATGTCTCAAACAGTCTACGCTTTGATCGTTCCCTGGAAAACCAGTGGTAGTTTCCGATGCACATCTGGAGGTATTCTATAATCTGTGGACTATCAGAGTGTTGATGAAACACAGAAAATGCATCGGGATTGAATACAACAGTCTCCATGTGCACTTTCCTCCATATGAGTAATGTCTCAAAGAGTTTACGCTTTGATCGTTCCCTGGAAGACCAGTAGTAGCTTCCGATGCACATCTGGAGGCATTTCGTATTCTGTGGATTATCAGAGTGTTGATGAAACACAGAAATTGCATCAGGATTGAATACAACAGTCACCATCCGAACTTTCCTCCATGTTAGTAATGTCTCAAACAGACTATGCTTTGGTCGTTCCCTGGAAGACAAGTAGTAATTTCCGATGCACATATGGAGGCATTCTGATATCTGTGGACTATCAGACTGTTGATGAAACACAGAAATTGCATCGGGATTGAATACAACAGTCACCATGCGCACTTTTCTCCATGGGAGTAATGTCTTAAACAGCCTACGCTTTGATCGTTCCAAGGAAGACCAGTAGTAGATTCCGAAGCACATCTGGAGACAATCTGTAATCTGTGGACTATCAGAGTGTTGATGATATACAGAAATGGCATCGGGACTGAATACAACAGTCACCATGCGCACTTTCCTCCATGGGAGTAATGTCTGAAACAGTCTACGCTATGATCGTTCCCTGGAAGACCAGTAGTAGTTTCCGATTCACATCTGGAGGCATTCTGTACTCTGTGGACTATGAGACTGTTGATGAAACACAGAAATTGCATCGGTATTGAATACAACAGTCACCATGCGCACTTTCCTCCATGGGAGTAACGTCTCAAACAGTCGATGCTTTGATCGTTCCCAGGAAAACCAGTAGTAGTTTCCGATGCACATCTGGAGACAATATGTAATCTGTGGACTGTCAGAGTGTTGATGATACACAGAAATGGCATCGGGACTGAATACAACAGTCACCATGCGCACTTTCCTCCATGGGAGTAATGTCTCAAACAGTCTACGCTTTGATCGTTCCCTTGAAGACCAGTGGTAGTTTCCGATGCACATCTGGAGGCAGTTTGTAATCTGTGGACTATCAGAGTGTTGATGAAACACAGAAATTGCATCGGGATTGAATACAACAGTCACCATGCGCACTTTCCTCCATGGGAGTAATGTCTCAAACAGTCTACGCTTTGATCGTTCCCTTGAAGACCAGTGGTAGTTTCCGATGCACATCTGGAGGCATTTTGTAATCTGTGGACTATCAGAGTGTTGATGAAACACAGAAATTGCATCGGGATTGAATACAACAGTCACCATGCGCACTTTTCTCCATGGGAGTAATGTCTCAAACAGTCTGCGCTATGATCGTTCCCTGGAAGACCAGTAGTAGTTTCCGATGCACATCTGGAGGCATTCTGTAATCTGCGGACTATCAGACTGTTGATTAAACACAGAAATTGCATTGGGATTGAATACAACTGTCACCATGCGCACTTTCCTCCATGGGAGTAATTCTCAAACAGTCTACGTTTTGATCGTTCCCTGGAAGACCTTTAGTAGTTTCCGATGCACATATGGAGGCATTCTGATATCTGTGTACCTTCAAAGTGTTGATGAAACACAGAAATTGCATCGGGATTGAATACAACTGTCATCATGCGCACTTTCCTCCATGGGAGTAATGTCACTAACAGTCTACGCTTTGATCGTTGGCAGGAAGACCAGTAGTAGTTTCCGGTGCACATCTTGAGGCATTCTGTAATCTGTGGACCTTCAAAGTGTTGATGAAACACAGAAATTGCGTCGGTACTGAATACAACAGTCACCATGCGCACTTTCTTCCATGGGAGTAATGTCTGAAACAGTCTACGATTTGATTGTTCCCTGAAACACCAGTTGTAGTTTTCGATGCACATCTGGAGACATACTGTAATCTGTGGACCCTCAAAGTGTTGATGAAACACAGAAATTGCATCGGGAGTGAGTACAACAGTCACCATCGGCACTTTCCTCCATGGCAGTATATCTCAAACAGGCTACGCTTTGAGCGTTCCCTGGAAGACCAGTAGTAGATTCCGATGCACATCTGGAGGCATTCTGTAATCTGCGGACCTTCAAAGTGTTGACGAAACACAGAAATTGTATCGGGATTGAATACAACAGTCACCATGCGCACTTTCCTCCATGGGAGTAATGTCTGAAACAGTCTACGATTTGATTGTTCCCTGAAAGACCAGTTGTAGTTTTCGATGCAATTCTGGAGGCATTCTGTAATCTGTGGACTATCAGAGCGTAGATGAAACACAGAAATTGCATCGGGAATGAATACAACAGTCACCATGCGCACTTTCCTCCATGGGAGTAATGTCTGAAACAGTCTACGCTATGATCTTTCCCTGGAAGACCAGTAGAAGTTTCCGATGCACATCTGGAGGCATTCTGTAATCTGTGGACTATCAGACTGTTGATGAAACACAGAAATTGCATCGGTATTGAATATAACAGTCACCATGCGCACTTTCCTCCATGGGAGTAACGTCTCAAACAGTCGACTCTTTGATCGTTTCCAGGATAACCAGTAGTAGTCTCCGATGCACATCTGGAGACAATATGTAATCTGTGGACTATCAGAGTGTTGATGATACACAGAAATGGTATCGGGACTGAATACAACAGTCACCATGCGCACTTTTCTCCATGGGAGTAATGTCTCAAACAGTCTACGCTTTGATCGTTCCCTGGAAGACCAGTAGTAGTTTCCGAAGCACATCTGGAGGCATTCTGTAATCTGTGGACTATCAGACTGTTGATTAAACACAGAAATTGCATCGGGATTGAATACAACAATCACCACGCGCACTTTCCTCCATGGGAGTGATGTCTCGAACAGTCTACGCTTTGATCGTTCCAAGGAAGACCAGTAGTAGATTCCGAAGAACATCTGGAGACAATATGTAATCTGTGGACTATCAGAGTGTTGATGAAACACAGAAATTGCCTCGGTATTGAATACAACAGTCACCTTGCGCACTTTCCTCCATGGGAGTAATGTCTGAAACAGTCTACGATTTGATTGTTCCCTGAAAGACCAGTGGTAGTTTTCGATGCACATCTGGAGGTATACTGTAATCTGTGGACCTTCAAAGTGTTGATGAAACACAGAAATTGCATCGGGAGTGAATAAAACAGTCACCATCCGCACTTTCCTCCATGGGAGTAAATCTCAAACAGGCTACGCTTTGATCGTTCCCTGGAAGACCACTTGTAGATTCCGATGCACATCTGGAGGCATTCTGTAATCTGTGGACTATCAGACTGTTGATGAAACACAGAAATTGCATCGGGATTGAATACAACAGTCACCATGCGCACTTTTTTCCATGGGAGTAATGTCTCAAACATTCTACGCTTTGATCGTTCCAAGGAAGACCAGTAGTAGATTCCGAAGCACATCTGGAGACAATCTGTAATCTGTGGACTATCAGAGTGTTGATGATACACAGAAATGGCATCGGGACTGAATACAACAGTCACCATGCGCACTTTCCTCCATGGGAGTAATGTCTGAAACAGTCTACGATATGATCGTTCCCTGGAAGACCAGTAGTAGTTTCCGATTCACATCTGGAGGCATTCTGTACTCTGTGGACTATCAGCCTGTTGATGAAACACAGAAATTGCATCGGAACTGAATACAACAATCCCCATGCGCACTTTTCTCCATGGGAGTAATGTCTCAAACAGTCTGCGCTTTGATCGTTCCCTGGAAGACCAGTAGTAGTTTCCGATGCACATCTGGAGGCATTCTGTAATCTGCGGACTATCAGACTGTTGATTAAATACATAAATTGCATTGGGATTGAATACAACTGTCACCATGCGCACTTTCCTCCATGGGAGTAATTCTCAAACAGTCTACGTTTTGATCGTTCCCTGGAAGACCTTTAGTAGTTTCCGATGCACATATGGAGGCATTCTGATATCTGTGTACCTTCAAAGTGTTGATGAAACACAGAAATTGCATCGGGATTGAATACAACTGTCATCATGCGCACATTCCACCATGGGAGTAATGTCACTAACAGTCTACGCTTTGATCGTTGGCAGGAAGACCAGTAGTAGTTTCCGATGCACATCTTGAGGCATTCTGTAATCTGTGGACCTTCAAAGTGTTGATGAAACACAGAAATTGCGTCGGTATTGAATACAACAGTCACCATGCGCACTTTCTTCCATGGGAGTAATGTCTGAAACAGTCTACGATTTGATTGTTCCCTGAAATACCAGTTGTAGTTTTCGATGCACATCTGGAGGCATACTGTAATCTGTGGACCCTCAAAGTGTTGATGAAACACAGAAATTGCATCGGGAGTGAATACAACAGTCACCATCGGCACTTTACTCCATGGCAGTATATCTCAAACAGGCTACGTTTTGATCGTTCCCTGGAACACCAGTAGTAGATTCCGATGCACATCTGGAGGCATTCTGTAATCTGCGGACCTTCAAAGTGTTGATGAATTACAGAAATTGTATCGGGATTGAATACAACAGTCACCATGCGCACTTTCCTCCATGGGAGTAATGTCTGAAACAGTCTACGATTTGATTGTTCCCTGAAAGACCAGTTGTAGTTTTCGATGCAATTCTGGAGGCATTCTGTAATCTGTGGACTATCAGAGCGTAGATGAAACACAGAATTTGCATCGGGAATGAATACAACAGTCACCATGCGCACATTCCTCCATGGGAGTAACGTCTCAAACAGTCGACTCTTTGATCGTTTCCAGGATAACCAGTAGTAGTTTCCGATGCACATCTGGAGACAATATGTAATCTGTGGACTATCAGAGTGTTGATGATACACAGAAATGGTATCGGGACTGAATACAACAGTCACCATGCGCACTTTTCTCCATGGGAGTAATGTCTCAAACAGTCTACGCTTTGATCGTTCCCTGGAAGACCAGTAGTAGTTTCCGATGCACATCTAGAGGCATTCTGTAATCTGTGGACTATCAGACTGTTGATTAAACACAGAAATTGCATTGGGATTGAATACAACAGGCACCATGCGCACCTTCCCCCATGGGAGTAATGTCTCTATCAGTATACGCTTTGATCGTTCGCTTGAAGAAAAGTGGTAGTTTCCCATACACGGCTGGATTCATTCTGTAATCTGTGGACTATCAGACTGTTGATGAAACACAGAAATTGCATCGGAACTGAATACAACAATCCCCATGCGCACTTTTCTCCATGGGATTAATGTCTCAAACAGTCTACGCTTTGATCGTTCCCTGGAAGACCAGTAGTAGTTTCCGATGCACACCTGGAGGCTTTCTGTAATCTGTGGACTATCAGACTGTTGATTAAACACAGAAATTGCATTGGGATTGAATACAACAGGCACCATGCGCTCTTTCCTCCATGGGAGTAATGTCTCAAACAGTCTACGCTTTGATCGTTCGCAGGAAGACCAGTAGTAGTTTCCGATGCCCATCTGGAGGTATTCTATAATCTGTGGACTATCAGAGTGTTGATGAAACACAGAAAATGCATCGGGATTGAATACAACTGTCTCCATGGGCACTTTCCTCCATATGAGTAACGTCTCAAAGAGTTTACGCTTTGATCGTTCCCTGGAAAACCAGTGGTAGCTTCCGATACACATCTGGAGGCATTCTGTATTCTGTGGATTATCAGAGTGTTGATGAAACACAGAAATTGCATCAGGATTGAATATAACAGTCACCATCCGAACTTTCCTCCATGTTAGTATTGTCTCTAACAGACTATGCTTTGGTCGTTCCCTGGAAGACAAGTAGTAATTTCCGATGCACATATGGAGGCATTCTGATATCTGTGGACTATCAGACTGTTGATGAAACACAGAAATTGCATCGGGATTGAATACAACAGTCACCACGCGCACTTTCCTCCATGGGAGTGATGTCTCAAACAGTCTACGCTTTGATCGTTAGAAAGGAAGACCAGTAGTAGATTCCGAAGCACATCTGGAGGCATTCTGTAATCTGTGGACTATCAGACTGTTGATTAAACACAGAAATTGCATCGGGATTGAATACAACAATCACCACGCGCACTTTCCTCCATGGGAGTGATGTCTCGAACAGTCTACGCTTTGATCGTTCCAAGGAAGACCAGTAGTAGATTCCGAAGAACATCTGGAGACAATATGTAATCTGTGGACTATCAGAGTGTTGATGAAACACAGAAATTGCCTCGGTATTGAATACAACAGTCACCTTGCGCACTTTCCTCCATGGGAGTAATGTCTGGAACAGTCTACGATTTGATTGTTCCCTGAAAGACCAGTGGTAGTTTTCGATGCACATCTGGAGGTATACTGTAATCTGTGGACCTTCAAAGTGTTGATGAAACACAGATATTGCATCGGGAGTGAATAAAACAGTCACCATCCGCACTTTCCTCCATGGGAGTAAATCTCAAACAGGCTACGCTTTGATCGTTCCCTGGAAGACCACTTGTAGATTCCGATGCACATCTGGAGGCATTCTGTAATCTGTGGACTATCAGACTGTTGATGAAACACAGAAATTGCATCGGGATTGAATACAACAGTCACCATGCGCACTTTTTTCCATGGGAGTAATGTCTCAAACATTCTACGCTTTGATCGTTCCAAGGAAGACCAGTAGTAGATTCCGAAGCACATCTGGAGACAATCTGTAATCTGTGGACTATCAGAGTGTTGATGATACACAGAAATGGCATCGGGACTGAATACAACAGTCACCATGCGCACTTTCCTCCATGGGAGTAATGTCTGAAACAGTCTACGATATGATCGTTCCCTGGAAGACCAGTAGTAGTTTCCGATTCACATCTGGAGGCATTCTGTACTCTGTGGACTATCAGCCTGTTGATGAAACACAGAAATTGCATCGGAACTGAATACAACAATCCCCATGCGCACTTTTCTCCATGGGAGTAATGTCTCAAACAGTCTGCGCTTTGATCGTTCCCTGGAAGACCAGTAGTAGTTTCCGATGCACATCTGGAGGCATTCTGTAATCTGCGGACTATCAGACTGTTGATTAAATACATAAATTGCATTGGGATTGAATACAACTGTCACCATGCGCACTTTCCTCCATGGGAGTAATTCTCAAACAGTCTACGTTTTGATCGTTCCCTGGAAGACCTTTAGTAGTTTCCGATGCACATATGGAGGCATTCTGATATCTGTGTACCTTCAAAGTGTTGATGAAACACAGAAATTGCATCGGGATTGAATACAACTGTCATCATGCGCACATTCCACCATGGGAGTAATGTCACTAACAGTCTACGCTTTGATCGTTGGCAGGAAGACCAGTAGTAGTTTCCGATGCACATCTTGAGGCATTCTGTAATCTGTGGACCTTCAAAGTGTTGATGAAACACAGAAATTGCGTCGGTATTGAATACAACAGTCACCATGCGCACTTTCTTCCATGGGAGTAATGTCTGAAACAGTCTACGATTTGATTGTTCCCTGAAATACCAGTTGTAGTTTTCGATGCACATCTGGAGGCATACTGTAATCTGTGGACCCTCAAAGTGTTGATGAAACACAGAAATTGCATCGGGAGTGAATACAACAGTCACCATCGGCACTTTCCTCCATGGCAGTATATCTCAAACAGGCTACGTTTTGATCGTTCCCTGGAACACCAGTAGTAGATTCCGATGCACATCTGGAGGCATTCTGTAATCTGCGGACCTTCAAAGTGTTGATGAATTACAGAAATTGTATCGGGATTGAATACAACAGTCACCATGCGCACTTTCCTCCATGGGAGTAATGTCTGAAACAGTCTACGATTTGATTGTTCCCTGAAAGACCAGTTGTAGTTTTCGATGCAATTCTGGAGGCATTCTGTAATCTGTGGACTATCAGAGCGTAGATGAAACACAGAATTTGCATCGGGAATGAATACAACAGTCACCATGCGCACATTCCTCCATGGGAGTAACGTCTCAAACAGTCGACTCTTTGATCGTTTCCAGGATAACCAGTAGTAGTTTCCGATGCACATCTGGAGACAATATGTAATCTGTGGACTATCAGAGTGTTGATGATACACAGAAATGGTATCGGGACTGAATACAACAGTCACCATGCGCACTTTTCTCCATGGGAGTAATGTCTCAAACAGTCTACGCTTTGATCGTTCCCTGGAAGACCAGTAGTAGTTTCCGATGCACATCTGGAGGCATTCTGTAATCTGTGGACTATCAGACTGTTGATTAAACACAGAAATTGCATTGGGATTGAATACAACAGGCACCATGCGCACCTTCCCCCATGGGAGTAATGTCTCTATCAGTATACGCTTTGATCGTTCGCTTGAAGAAAAGTGGTAGTTTCCCATACACGGCTGGATTCATTCTGTAATCTGTGGACTATCAGACTGTTGATGAAACACAGAAATTGCATCGGAACTGAATACAACAATCCCCATGCGCACTTTTCTCCATGGGATTAATGTCTCAAACAGTCTACGCTTTGATCGTTCCCTGGAAGACCAGTAGTAGTTTCCGATGCACACCTGGAGGCTTTCTGTAATCTGTGGACTATCAGACTGTTGATTAAACACAGAAATTGCATTGGGATTGAATACAACAGGCACCATGCGCTCTTTCCTCCATGGGAGTAATGTCTCAAACAGTCTACGCTTTGATCGTTCGCAGGAAGACCAGTAGTAGTTTCCGATGCCCATCTGGAGGTATTCTATAATCTGTGGACTATCAGAGTGTTGATGAAACACAGAAAATGCATCGGGATTGAATACAACTGTCTCCATGGGCACTTTCCTCCATATGAGTAACGTCTCAAAGAGTTTACGCTTTGATCGTTCCCTGGAAAACCAGTGGTAGCTTCCGATACACATCTGGAGGCATTCTGTATTCTGTGGATTATCAGAGTGTTGATGAAACACAGAAATTGCATCAGGATTGAATATAACAGTCACCATCCGAACTTTCCTCCATGTTAGTATTGTCTCTAACAGACTATGCTTTGGTCGTTCCCTGGAAGACAAGTAGTAATTTCCGATGCACATATGGAGGCATTCTGATATCTGTGGACTATCAGAGTGTTGATGAAACACAGAAATTGCATCGGGATTGAATACAACAGTCACCACGCGCACTTTCCTCCATGGGAGTGATGTCTCAAACAGTCTACGCTTTGATCGTTAGAAAGGAAGACCAGTAGTAGATTCCGAAGCACATCTGGAGACAATCTGTAATCTGTGACTATCAGAGTGTTGATGAAACACAGAAATTGCCTCGGTATTGAATACAACAGTCACCATGCGCACTTTCGTCAATGGGAGTAATGTCCGAAACAGTCTACGATTTGATTGTACCCTGAAAGACCAGTTGTAGTTTTCGATGCACATCTGGAGGTATACTGTATTCTGTGGACCTTCAAAGTGTTGATGAAGCACAGAAATTGCATAGGGAGTGAATACAACAGTCACCATCCGCACTTACCTCCATGGGATTAATGTCTATAACTGTCTATGCTTTGATCGTTCCCTTGAAGACCAGTGGTAGTTTCCGATGCACGGCTGGAGGCATTCTGTAATCTGTGGAATATCTGACTGTTGATGAAACACAGAAATTGCATCGGAATTGAAAACAACAATCACCATGCGCACTTTTCTCCATTGGAGTAATGTCTCAAACAGTCTACGCTTTGATAGTTTCCTGGAAGACCAGTAGTAGTTTCCGATTCACATCTGGAGGCATTCTGTAATCTGTGGGCTATCAGAGTGTTGATGAAACACAGAAATTGCATCGGCAGTGAATACAACAGTCACCATGCGCACTTCCCTCCATGGGAGTAATGTCTCAAACAGTCTACGTTCTGATCGTTCGCAGGAAGACCAGTAGTAGTTTCCGATGCACATCTGCAGGTATTCTGTAATCTGTGGACTATCAGAGTGTTGATGAAATGTAGAAAATTCATCGGGATTGAATACAACAGTCTCCATGGGCACTTTCCTCCATGGGAGCTATGTCTCAAAGAGTTTACGCTTTGATCGTTCCCTGGAAGACCAGTAGTAGCTTCCGATGCAATTCTGGAGGCATTCTGTAATCTGTGGACTATCAGAGCGTAGATGAAACACAGAAATTGCATCGGGAATGAATACAACAGTCACCATGCGCACTTTCCTCCATGGGAGTAATGTCTGAAACAGTCTACGCTATGATCGTTCCCTGGAAGACCAGTAGTAGTTTCCGATGCACATCTGGAGGCATTCTGTAATATGTGGACTATCAGACTGTTGATGAAACACAGAAATTGCATCGGTATTGAATACAACAGTCACCATGCGCACTCTCCTCCATGGGAGTAATGTCTCTAACAGTATACGCTTTGATCGTTCGCTTGAAGAAAAGTGGCAGTTTCCCATACACGGCTGGATTCATTCTGTAATCTGTGGACTATCAGACTGTTGATGAAACACAGAAATTGCATCGGAACTGAATACAACAATCCCCATGCGCACTTTTCTCCATGGGAGTAATGTCTCAAACAGTCTACGCTTTGATCGTTCCCTGGAAAACCAGTAGTAGTTTCCGATGCACATTTGGAGGCAATCTGTAATCTGTGGACTATCAGACTGTTGATTAAACACAGAAATTGCATTGGGATTGAATACAACAGGCACCATCCGCACTTTCCTCCATGGGAGTAATGTCTCAAACAGTCTACGCTTTGATCGTTGGCAGTAAGACCAGAACTAGTTTCCGATGCACATCTGGAGGTATTCTGTAATCTGTGGACTGTCAGAGTGTTGATGAAACACAGAAAATGCATCGGGATTGAATACAACAGTCTCCATGGGCGCTTTCCTCCATGGGAGTAATGTCTCAAAGAGTTTACGCTTTGATCGTACCCAGGAAGACCAGTAGTAGATTCCGAAGCACATCTGGAGACAATCTGTAATCTGTGGACCATAAGAGTGTTGATGAAACACAGAAATTGCATCGGGATAGAATACAACAGCACCATGCGCACTTTCCTCCATGGGAGTAATGTCTGAAACAGTCTACGATTTGATCGTTCCCTGAAATACCAGTTGTAGTTTTAGATGCACATCTGGAGGCATACTGCAATCTGTGGACCCTCAAAGTGTTGATGAAACACAGAAATTGCATCGGGAGTGAATACAACAGTCACCATCGGCACTTTCCTCCATGTGAGTAAATCTCAAACAGGCTACGCTTTGATCGTTCCCTGGAAGACCACTAGTAGATTCCGATGCACATCTGGAGGCATTCTGTAATCTGTGGACTATCAGACTGTTGATGAAACACAGAAATTGCATCGGGATTGAATACAACAGTCACCATGCGCACTTTCCGCCATGGGAGTAATGTCTCTAACAGTCAACGATTTGATCGTTCCCTTGAAGACCAGTGGTAGTTTCCGATGCACGGCTGGAGGCATTCTGTAATCTGTGGACTATCACACTGTTGATGAAACACTGAAATTGCATCGGAATTGAATACAACAATCACCAAGCGCACTTTATTCCATGGGAGTAATGTCTGAAACAGTCTACGCTATGATCGTTCCCTGGAAGACCAGTAGTAGTTTCCGATGCACATCTGGAGACAATCTGTAATCTGTGGACTGTCAGAGTGTTGATGAAACACAGAAATTGCATCGGGATTGTATACAACAATCACCATGCGCACTTTCCTCCATGGGTGTAATGTCTCAACCAGTCTACGCTTCGATCGTTCGCTGGAAGACCAGTAGTAGTATCCGATGCACATCCGGAGGCATTCTGTAATCTGTGGACCTTCAAAGTGTTGATGAAACACAGAAATTGCATCGGGATTGAATACAACAGTCACCATCCGCACTTTCCTCCATGGGAGTAATTCTCAAACACTCTACGCTTTGATCGTTCCCTTGAGGACCAGTAGTACTTACCGATGCACATCTGGAGACATTCTGTAATCTGTGGATCTTCAAAGTGTTGATGAAACACAGAAATTGACTCGGTATTGAATACAACAGTTACCATGCGCACTTTATTCCGTGGGAGTAATGTCTGAAACAGTCTACGCTATGATCGTTCCCTGGAAGACCAGTACTAGTTTCCGATGCACATCTGGAGGCATTCTGTAATCTGTGGACTATATGACTGTTGATGAAACACAGAAATTGTATCGGTATTGAATACAACAGTCACCATGCGCACTTTCCTCCATCTGAGTAACGTCTCAAACAGTCAAAGCTTTGAACGTTCCCAGGTAAACCAGTAGTAGTTTCCGATGCACATCTGGAGACAATATGTAATCTGTGGACTATCAGAGTGTTGATGAAACACAGAAATTGCATCGGGACTGAATACAACAGTCACCATGCGCACTTTCCTCCGTGGGAGTAATGTCTCAAACAGTCTACGCTTTGATCGTTCCCTTGAAGGCCAGTGGTAGTTTCCGATGCACATCTGGAGGCATTCTGTAACCTGTGGACTATCAGAGTGTTGATGAAACACAGAAATTGCATCGGGATTGAATACAGCAGTCACCATGCGCACTTTCTTCTATGGGAGTAATGTCTCTAACAGTATACGCTTTGATCGTTCGCTTGAAGACCAGTGGTGGTTTCCGATTCACGGCTGGAAGCATTCTGTAATCTGTGGACTATCAGACTATTGATGAAACACAGAAATTGCATCGGAATTGAATACAACAATCACCATGCGCACTTTTCTCCATGGCAGTAATGTCTCAAACAGTCCTCGCTTTGATCGTTCAATGGAAGACCAGTAGTAGTTCCCGATGCACATCTGGAGGCATTCTGTAATCTGTGGACTATCATACTGTTGATGAAACACAGAAATTGCATCGGGATTGAATACAACAGGCACCATGCGCACTTTCCTCCATGGGAGTAATGTCTCAAACAGTCTACGCTTTGATTGTTCCCTAGAAGTCCAGTAGTAGTTTCCGATGCACATCTGGAGGCATTCTGTAAGCTGTGGACTATCAGACTGTTGATGAAACAGCGAAATTGCATCGGTATTGAATACAACAGTCACCATGTGCACTTTCCTCCATCTGAGTAACGTCTCAAACAGTCTACAATTTGATAGTTCCCAGGAATACCAGTAGTAGTTTCCGATGCACATCTGGAGACAATATGTAATCTGTGGACTATCAGAGTGTTGATGAAACACAGAAGTTGCATCGGGGCTGAATACAACAGTCACCATGCGCACTTTCCCCCATGGGAGTAATGTCTGAAACAGTCTACGCTTTGATCGCTCCCTTGAAGACCAGTGGTAGTTTCCGATGCATATCTTGAGGCATTCTTAATCTGTGGACTATCAGAGTGTTGATGAAACACAGAAATTGCATCGGGATTGAATACAGCAGTCACCATGCGCACTTTCCTCTATGGGAGTAATGTCTCTAACAGTATACGCTTTGATCGTTCGCTTGAAGACCAGTGGTAGTTTCCGAAGCACGGCTGGAGGCATTCTGTAATCTGTGGACTATCAGACTGTTGATGAAACACAGAAATTGCATCGGGATTGAATACAACAGGCACCATGCGCACTTTCCTCCATGGGAGTAATGTCTCAAACCGTCTACGATTTGATCGTTCCCTAGAGGTCCAGTAGTAGTTTCCGATGCACATCTGGAGGCATTCTGTAATCTGTGGACTATCAGACTGTTGATGAAACATAGAAATTGCATTGGAATTGAATACAACAGTGACCATGCGCACTGCTCTTAATGAGAGTAATGTCTCAAACAGTTTACGCTTTGATCGTTCCCTGGAAGACAAGTAGTAGTTTCCGATTCACATCTGGAGGCATTCTGTAATCTGTGGACTACCAGAGTGTTGATGAAAACCAGAAAATGCATCGGGATTGAATACAACAGTCACCATCCGCACTTTCCTCCATGGGAGTAATGTCTCAAACGGTCACGCTTTGATATTTCCCAGGAAGACCAGTAGTATTTTCCGATGCACATCTGGAGACAATCTGTAATCTGTGGACTATCAGAGTGTTGATGAAACACATAAATTGCATCGGGATTGAATACAACAGTCACCATGCGCACTTTCCTCCATGGGAGTAATGTCTCTGACAGTCTACGCTTTGATCGTTGCCTTGAAGACCAGTGGTAGTTTCCGATGCACGGCTGGAGGCACTCTGTAATCTTTGGACTATCAGACTGTTGATGAGACACAGAAATTGCATCCGAATTGAATACAGCAATCACCATGCGCACTTTTCTCCATGGGAGTAATGTCTCAAACAGTCTAAGCTTTGATCGTTTCCTGGAAGACCAGTAGTAGTTTCCGATTCACATCTGGAGGCATTCTGTAATCTGTGGACTATCAGAGTGTTAATGAAACACAGAAATTGCATCGGGAGTGAATACAACAGTCAGCATGCGCACTTCCCTCCATGGGAGTAATGTCTCAAACAGTCTACGCTTTGATCGTTCGCAGGAAGACCAGAAGTAGTTTCCGATGCACATCTGGAGGTATTCTGCAATTTGCGGACTATCACAGTGTTGATGAAACGTAAAAAATGCATCGGGATTGAATACAACAGTCACCATGGGCACTTTCCTCCATGGGAGTAATGCCTCAAAGAGTTTACGTTTTGATCGTTCCCTGGAAGACCAGTAGTAGCTTCCGATGCAATTCTGGAGGCATTCTGTAATCTGTGGACTATGAGAGCGTAGATGAAACACAGAAATTGCATCGGGAATGAATACAACAGTCACCATGCGCACTTTCCTCCATGGGAGTACTTCTCAAACACTCTACGCTTTGATCGTTCCCTGGAAGACCAGTAGTAGTTTCCGATGCACATCTGGAGGCATTCTGTAATCTGTGGACTATCAGACTGTTGATGAAACACAGAAATTGCATCGGTATTGAATACAACAGTAACCATGCGCACTTTCCTCCATCTGAGTAATGTCTCAAACAGTCAACGCTTTGATCGTTCCCAGGAAAACCAGTAGTAGTTTCCGATGCACATCTGGAGACAATATGTAATCTGTGGACTATCAGAGTGTTGATGAAACACAGAAATTGCATCGGGACTGAATACAACAGTCACCATGCGCACTTTCCTCCATGGGAGTAAGTCCCTAACAGTATACGCTTTGATCGTTCGCTTGAAGACCAGTGGTAGTTTCCGATGCACGGCTGGAGGCATTCTGTAATCTCTGGACTATCAGACTGTTGATGAAACACAGAAATTGCATCGGCATTGAATACATCAATCACCATGCGCACTTTTCTCCATGGCAGTAATGTCTCAAACAGTCCTCGCTTTGATCGTTCAATGGAAGACCAGTAGTAGTTTCCGATGCACATCTGGAGGCATTCTGTAAACTGTGGACTATCAGAGTGTTAATGAAACACAGAAATTGCATCGGGAGTGAATACAACAGTCACCATGCGCACTTCCCTCCATGGGAGTAATGTCTCAAACAGTCTACGCTTTGATCGTTCGCAGGAAGACCAGAAGTAGTTTCCGATGCACATCTGGAGGTATTCTGCAATTTGTGGACTATCACAGTGTTGATGAAACGTAAAAAATGCATCGGGATTGAATACAACAGTCTCCATGGGCACTTTCCTCCATGGGAGTAATGCCTCAAAGAGTTTACGTTTTGATCGTTCCCTGGAAGACCAGTAGTAGCTTCCGATGCAATTCTGGAGGCATTCTGTAATCTGTGGACTATGAGAGCGTAGATGAAACACAGAAATTGCATCGGGAATGAATACAACAGTCACCATGCGCACTTTCCTCCATGGGAGTAATTCTCAAACACTCTACGCTTTGATCTTTCCCTGGAACACCAGTAGTAGTTTCCGATGCACATCTGGAGGCATTCTGTAATCTGTGGACTATCAGACTGTTGATGAAACACAGAAATTGCATCGGTATTGAATACAACAGTCACCATGCGCACTTTCCTCCATCTGAGTAATGTCTCAAACAGTCAACGCTTTGATCGTTCCCAGGAAAACCAGTAGTAGTTTCCGATGCACATCTGGAGACAATATGTAATCTGTGGACTATCAGAGTGTTGATGAAACACAGAAGTTGCATCGGGACTGAATACAACAGTCACCATGCGCACTTTCCTCCATGGGAGTAATGTCTCAAACAGTCTACGCTTTGATCGCTCCCTTGAAGACCAGTGGTAGTTTCCGATGCACATCTGGAGACAATATGTAATCTGTGGACTATCAGAGTGTTGATGAAACACAGAAATTGCATCGGGATTGAATACAGCAGTCACCATGCGCACTTTTCTCCATGGAAGTAATGTCTCAAACAGTCCTCGCTTTGATCTTTCCCTGGAAGACCAGTAGTAGTTTCCGATGCACATCTGGAGGCATTCTGTAATCTGTGGACTATCAGACTGTTGATGAAACACAGAAATTGCATCGGGATTGAATACAACAGGCACCATGCGCACTTTCCTCCATGGGAGTAATGTCTCAAACCGTCTACGCTTTGATCGTTCCCTAGTAGGTCCAGTAGTAGTTTCCGATGCACATCTGGAGGCATTCTGTAATCTGTGGACTATCAGACTGTTGATGAAACATAGAAATTGCATTGGAATTGAATACAACAGTCACCATGCGCACTTTTCTTAATGGGAGTAATGTCTCAAACAGTTTACGCTTTGATCGTTCCCTGGAAGACAAGTAGTAGTTTCCGATTCACATCTGGAGGCATTCTGTAATCTGTTTACTACCAGAGTGTTGATGAAAACCAGAAAATGCATCGGGATTGAATACAACAGTCACCATCCGCACTTTCCTCCATGGGAGTAATGTCTCAAACGGTCACGCTTTGATATTTCCCAGGAAGACCAGTAGTATTTTCCGATGCACATCTGGAGACAATCTGTAATCTGTGGACTATCAGAGTGTTGATGAAACACATAAATTGCATCGGGATTGAATACAACAGTCACCATGCGCACTTTCCTCCATGGGAGTAATGCCTCAAAGAGTTTACGTTTTGATCGTTCCCTGGAAGACCAGTAGTAGCTTCCGATGCAATTCTGGAGGCATTCTGTAATCTGTGGACTATGAGAGCGTAGATGAAACACAGAAATTGCATCGGGATTGAATACAACAGGCACCATGCGCACTTTCCTCCATGGGAGTAATGTCTCAAACCGTCTACGCTTTGATCGTTCCCTAGAGGTCCAGTAGTAGTTTCCGATGCACATCTGCAGGCATTCTGTAATCTGTGGACTATCAGACTGTTGATGAAACACAGAAATTGCATCGGTATTGAATACAACAGTCACCATGCGCACTTTTCTTAATGGGAGTAATGTCTCAAACAGTTTACGATTTGATCGTTTCCTGGAAGACAAGTAGTAGTTTCCGATTCACATCTGGAGGCATTCTGTAATCTGTGGACTACCAGAGTGTTGATGAAAACCAGAAAATGCATCGGGATTGAATACAACAGTCACCATCCGCACTTTCCTCCATGGGAGTAATGTCTCAAACGGTCACGCTTTGATATTTCCCAGGAAGACCAGTAGTATTTTCCGATGCACATCTGGAGACAATCTGTAATCTGTGGACTATGAGAGCGTAGATGAAACACAGAAATTGCATCGGGAATGAATACAACAGTCACCATGCGCACTTTCCTCCATGGGAGTAATTCTCGAACACTCTACGCTTTGATCGTTCCCTGGAAGACCAGTAGTAGTATCCGATGCACATCTGGAGGCATTCTGTAATCTGTGGACTATCAGACTGTTGATGAAACACAGAAATTGCATCGGTATTGAATACAACAGTCACCATGCGCACTTTCCTCCATCTGAGTAATGTCTCAAACAGTCAACGCTTCGATCGTTCCCAGGAAAACCAGTAGTAGTTTCCGATGCACATCTGGAGACAATATGTAATCTGTGGACTATCAGAGTGTTGATGAAACACAGAAATTGCATCGGGACTGAATACAACAGTCACCATGCGCACTTTCCTCCATGGGAGTAATGTCTCTAACAGTATACGCTTTGATCGTTCGCTTGAAGACCAGTGGTAGTTCCCGATGCACGGCTGGAGGCATTCTGTTATCTCTGGACTATCAGACTGTTGATGAAACACAGAAATTGCATCGGCATTGAATACATCAATCACCATGCGCACTTTTCTCCATGGCAGTAATGTCTCAAACAGTCCTCGCTTTGATCGTTCAATGGAAAACCAGTAGTAGTTTCCGATGCACATCTGGAGGCATTCTGTAAACTGTGGACCATCAGACTGTTGATGAAACACAGAAATTGCATCGGGATTGAATACAACAGGCACCATGCGCACTTTCCTCCATGGGAGTAATGTCTCAAACACTCTACGCTTTGATCGTTCCCTAGAAGTCCAGTAGTAGTTTCCGATGCACATCTGGAGGCATTCTGTAATCTGTGGACTATCAGACTGTTCATGAAACACAGAAATTGCATCTGTATTGAATACAACAGTCACCATGTGCACTTTCCTCCATCTGAGTAACGTCTCAAACAGTCAACGCTTTGATCGTTCCCAGGGAAACCAGTAGTAGTTTCCGATGCTCATCTGGAGACAATATGTAATCTTTGGACTATCAGAGTGTTGATGTAACACAGAAATTGCATCCGGATTGAATACAACAGTCACCATCCGCACTTTCCTCCATTTTAGTAATGTCTCAAACAGTCTACGCTTTGATCGTTCCCTGGAAGACCAGTAGTAGTTTCCGATGCACATCTGGAGGCATTCTGTAATCTGTGGACTATCAGACTGTTGATGAAACACAGAAATTGCATCGGAATTGAATACAACATTCTCCATGCGCAATTTTCTCCATGGTGGTAATGTCTCAAACAGTCTACGCTTTGATCGTTCCCTGGAAGACCAGTAGTAGTTTCCGATTCATTCTGTAACCTGTGGACTTTCAGAGTGTTGATGAAACACAGAAAATGCATCGGGATTGAATACAACAGTCTCCATAGGCACTATCCTTTATGGGAGTAATGTCTCAAAGAGTTTACGCTTTGATCGTTCCCTGGAATACCAGTAGTCGTTTCCGATGCACATCTGGAGGCATTCTGTAAACTGTGGACTATCAGACTGTTGATGAAACACAGAAATTGCATCGGGATTGAATACAACAGGCACCATGCGCACTTTCCTCCATGGGAGTAATGTCTCAAACACTCTACGCTTTGATCGTTCCCTAGAAGTCCAGTAGTAGTTTCCGATGCACATCTGGAGGCATTCTGTAATCTGTGGACTATCAGACTGTTGATGAAACACAGAAATTGCATCGGTATTGAATACAACAGTCACCATGTGCACTTTCCTCCATCTGAGTAACGTCTCAAACAGTCTACGATTTGATCGTTCCCAGGGAAACCAGTAGTAGTTTCCGATGCACATCTGGAGACAATATGTAATCTTTGGACTATCAGAGTGTTGATGTAACACAGAAATTGCATCCGGAATGAATACGACAGTCACCATGCGCACTTTCCTCCATGGGAGTAATTCTCAAACACTCTACCCTTCGATCGTTCCCTGGAAGACCAGTAGTAGTTTTCGATGCACATCTGGAGCAATTCTGTAATCTGTGGACCTTCAAAGTGTTGATGAAACACAGAAATTGCATCGGGAGTGAATACAACAGTCACCATCCGGACTTTCCTCCATAGGAGTAAATCTCAAACAGGCTACGCTTTGATCGTTCCCTGGAAGACCAGTAGTAGATTCCGATGCACATCTGGAGGCATTCTGTAATATGTGGACCTTCAAGGTGTTGATGAAACACAGAAATTGTATCGGGATTGAATACAACAGTCACCATCCGCACTTTCCTCCATTTTAGTAAAGTCTCAAACAGTCTACGCTTTGATCGTTCCCTGGAAGACCAGTGTTAGTTGCCGATGCACATCTGGAGGCATTCTGTAATCTGTGGACTATCAGAGTGTTGATGAAACACAGAAATTGAATCGGGATTGAATACAATAGCCACCACGCGCACTTTCCTCCATGGGAGTAATGTCTCTAACAGTTTACCCTTTGATCGTTCCCTGGAAGACCAGTAGTAGTTTCCGATGCACATCTGGAGGCATTCTGTAATCTGTGGACTATCAGAGTGTTGATGAAACACAAAAATTGCATCGGGATTGAATACAACAGTCACCATGCGCACTTTCCTCCATGGGAGTATGTCTCAAACAGTCTACGCTTTGATCGTTCCCAGGAAGACCAGTAGTAGTTTCCGATGCACGTCTGGAGGCATTCTGTAATCTGTGGACTATCAGACTGTTGATGAAACACAGAAATTGCATCGGGAGTGAATACAACAGTCACCATGCGCACTTCCCTCCATGGGAGTAAGGTCTCAAAGAGTCTACGCTTTGTTCGTTCGCAGGAAGACCAGTACTTGTTTCCGATGCACATCTGGAGGTATTCTGTAACCTGTGGACTATCAGAGTGTTGATGAAACACTGAAAATGCATCGGGATTGAATACAACAGTCTCCATAGGCACTATCCTTTATGGGAGTAATGTCTCAAAGAGTTTACGCTTTGATCGTTCCCTGGAATACCAGTAGTCGTTTCCGATGCACATCAGGAGGCATTCTGTAATCTGTGGACTATCAGAGTGTGGATGCAAACATAGAAATTGCATCGGGAATGAATACAACAGTCACCATGCGCACATTCCTCTATGGTAGTAATGTCTCAAATAGTAATCGCTTTGATCATACCCTGGAATACCAGTAGTACTTTCCGATGCACACCTGTAGGCATTCTGTAATCTGTGGACTATCAGACTGTTGATGAAACACAGAAATTGCATCGTGATTGAATACAACAGTCACCATGCGCACTTTCGTGCATGTGAGTAATGTCTCAAACAGTCTATTATTTGATCGTACCCTGGAAGACCAGAAGTAGTTTCCGATGCACATCTGGAGGCATTCTGTAATCTGTGGACTATCACAGTGTTGATGAAACACAGAAATTTCATCGGGATTGAATACAACAGTCACCATGCACACTTTGCTCCATGGGAGTATTGTCTCAGACAGTCTACGATTTGATCGTTTCCAGGAAGACCAGTAGTAGTTTCCGATGCACATGTGGAGGCATTCTGTAATCTGTGGACTATCAGAGTGTTGATGAAAACCAGAAAATGAATCGGGATTGAATACAACAGTCACCAACCGCACTTTCCTCCATGGCAGTAATGTCTCAAAGAGTTTACGCTTTGATCGTTCCCTGGAAGACCAGTAGTAGTTTCCGATGCACATCTGGAGGCATTCTGTAATCTGTGGACTATCAGAGTGTTGATGAAATACAGGAATTGCATCGGGATTGAATACAACAATCAGAATTCGCAGTTTCCTCCATGGGAGTAATTCTCAAACGTCTACGCTTTGATCAGTTCCCTGGAAGACCAGTAGTAGTATCCGACGCACATCTGGAGGCATTATGTAATCTGTGGACCTTCAAAGTGTTGATGAAACACACACATTGCTTCGGGATTGAATACAACAGTCACCACGCGCACTTACCTCCATGGGAGTAATGTCTCAAATAGTCTTCACTTTGATCGTTCCCTGGAAGACCAGTAGTAGTTTCCGCTGCACAACTGGAGGCATTCTGTAAACTGTGAACCTTCAAAGTGTTGATGAATCGCAGAAATTGCATCGGGATTGAATACAACAGTCATCATCCCCACTTTCCTCCATGGGAGTAATGTCTGAAACAGTCTACGCTTTGATCGTTCCCAGGAAGACCAGTAGTAGTTTCCGATGCACATCTCGAGAAAATCTGTAATCTGTGGACTATCAGTGTGTTGATGAAACACAGAAATTGCATCGGGATTGAATACAACAGTCACCATGCGCACTTTCCTCCATGGGTGTAATGTCACAAACTGTCCACGCTTTGATCGTTCGCTGGAAGACCAGTGGTAGTTCCGATGCACATCTGGAGGCATTCTGTAATCTGTGGACTATCAGAGTGTTGATGAAATACAGGAAATTCATCGGGATTGAATACAACAATCAGAATTCGCAGTTTCCTCCATGGGAGTAATTCTCAAACGTCTACGCTTTGATCGTTCCCTGGAAGACCAGTAGTAGTATCCGACGCACATCTGGAGGCATTCTGTAATCTGTGGACCTTCAAAGTGTTGATGAAACACAGACATTGCATCGGGATTGATTTCAACAGTCACCATCCGCACTTTCCTCCATGTTAGTAATGTCTAAAACAGTCTACGCTTTGATCGTTCCCTGGAAGACCAGTGTTAGTTTTCGATGCACATCTGGAGGAATACTGTAATCTGTGGACTATCAAAGTGTTGATGAAACACAGAAATTGCATCGGGATTGAATACAACAGTCACCATGCCCACTTTCCTCCTTGGGAGTAATGTCTCTAACAGTCTACGCTTTGATCGTTCCCTGGAAGACCAGTAGTAGTTTCCGATTGACATCTGGAGGCATTCTGTAATCTGTGGACTATCAGAGTGTTGATGAAACACAGAAATTGCATCGGGATTGAATACAACAGTCACCATGCGCACCCTCCTCCATGGGTGTAATGTCACAAACTGTCCACGCTTTGATCGTTCTCTGGAAGACCAGTGGTAGTTCCGATGCACATCTGGAGGCATTCTGTAAATTGTGGACTCTCAGAGTGTTGATGAAACACAGAAATTGCATCGGGATTGTATACAGCAGTCACCATGCGCACTTTCCTCCATGGCAGTTATGTCTCAAAGAGTTTACGCTTTGATCGTTCCCTGGAAGACCAGTAGTAGTTTCCGATGCACATCTGGAGGCATTCTGTAATCTGTGGACTATCAGAGTGTTGATGAAATACAGGAAATGCATCGGGATTGAATACAACAATCAGAATTCGCAGTTTCCTCCATGGGAGTAATTCTCAAACGTCTACGCTTTGATCGTTCCCTGGAAGACCAGTAGTAGTATCCGACGCACATCTGGAGGCATTCTGTAATCTGTGTACCTTCAAAGTGTTGATGAAACACAGACATTGCATCGGGATTGATTTCAACAGTCACCATCCGCACTTTCCTCCATGTTAGTAATGTCTAAAACAGTCTACGCTTTGATCGTTCCCTGGAAGACCAGTAGTAGTTTCCGATGCACATCTGGAGGAATACTGTAATCTGTGGACTATCAAAGTGTTGATGAAACACAGAAATTGCATCGGGATTGAATACAACAGTCACCATGCCCACTATCCTCCATGGGAGTAATGTCTGAAACAGTCTACGATTTGATCGTTCCCAGGAAGACCAGTAGTAGTTTCCGATGCACATCTGGAGAAATTCTGTAATCTGTGGACTATCAGAGTGTTGATGAAAGACAGGAATTGCATCGGGATTGAATACAACAATCAGAATTCGCAGTTTCCTCCATGGGAGTAATTCTCAAACGTCTACGCTTTGATCGTTCCCTGGAAGACCAGTAGTAGTATCCGACGCACATCTGGAGGCATTCTGTAATCTGTGGACCTTCAAAGTGTTGATGAAACACAGACATTGCATTGGGATTGAATTCAACAGTCACCATCCGCACTTCCCTCCATGTTAGTAATGTCTAAAACAGTCTACGCTTTGATCGTTCAGTGGAAGACCAGTGTTAGTTTCCGATGCACATCTAGAGGAATACTGTAATCTGTGGACTATCAAAGTGTTGATGAAACACAGAAATTGCATCGGGATTGAATACAACAGTCACCATGCGCACTTTCCTCCTAGGGAGTAATGTCTCTAACACTCTACGCTTTGATCGTTCGCTGGAAGACCAGTAGTAGTTTCCGATTGACATCTGGAGGCATTCAGTAATCTGTGGACTATCAGAGTGTTGATGAAGCACAGAAATTGCATCGGGATTGAATACAACAGTCACCATGCGCACTTTCCTCCATGGGTGTAATGTCTCAAACAGTCCACGCTTTGATCGTTCGCTGGAAGACAAGTGGTAGTTCCGATGCACATCTGGAGGCATTCTGTGATCTGTGGACTAGCAGAGTGTTGAAGAAACACAGAAATTGCGACGGGATTGTATACAGCAGTCACCATGCGCAGTTTACTTTATGGGAGTAATGTCTCTAACAGTCGACGCTCTTATCGTTCCCTGGAAGACCAGTAGTAGTTTCCGATGCACATCTGGTGGCGTTCTGTAAACTGTGGACTCTCAGGGTCTTGATGAAACACAGAAATTGCATCGGGATTGAATACAACATTCACCATGAGCACTTTCCTCCATGGGAGTAATGTCTCAAACAATCTACGCTTTGATCGTTCCCTGGAAGACCAGTGGTAGATTCCGTTGCTTATCTGAAGTCATTCTGTAGTCTGTGGAATATCAGACTGTTGATGAAACACAGAATTTGCATCGGGATTGAATACAACAGTCACCATGCGCACTTTCCTCCATGGGAGTAATGTCTCAAACAGTCTACGCTTTGATCGTTCCCAGGAAGACCAGTAGTAGTTTCCGATGCACATCGTGAGGCCTTCTGTAATTTGTGGACTATCTGAGTGTTGATGAAACACAGAAATTGAACCGGGATTGAATACAAAGGTCACCATGCGCACTTTCCCCCATGGGAGGAATGTCTCAAACGGTGTACGCTTTGATCGTTCCCTTGAAAGCCAGTAGTAGTTTCCGATGCACATCTGGAGGCATTCTGTAATCTGTGGACTATCAGAGTGTTGATGAAACACAGAAATTGCATCGGGAATGAATACAACAGTCACCATGCGCACTTTCCTCCATGGGAGCAATGTCTCAAACAGTCTACGCTTTGATCGTTCCCTGGAGGACCTGTAATAGTTTCCGATGCACATCTGGAGGCATTCTGTAATCCGTGGACCTTCAAAGTGTTGATGAAACACAGAAATTGCATCGGGATTGAATACAACAGTCACCAATCGCAGTTTCCTCCATGGGAGTAATTCTCAAACGTCTACGTTTTGAACGTTCCCTGGAAGACCAGTAGGAGATTCTGACGCACATCTGGAGGCATTCTGTAATCTGTGGACCTTCAAAGTGTTGATGTAACACAGAAATTGCCTAGGGATTGAATACAAAAGTCACCATGCGCACTTTCCTCCATGTTAGTAATGTCTAAAACAGTCTACGCTTTGATCGTTCCCTCGAAGACCAGTGTTACTTTCCGATGAACATCTGGAGGAATTCTGTAATCTGTGGACTATCAAAGTGTTGATGAAACACAGATATTGCATCGGGATTGAATACAACATTCACCATGCGCACTTTCCTCCTTGGGAGTAATGTCTCTAACAGTCTACGCTTTGATCGTTCCCTGTAAGACCAGTAGTAATTTCCGATACACATCTGGAGACATTCTGTAATCTGTGGACTATCAGAGTGTTGTTGAAACACAGCAATTGCATCGGGATTGAATACAACAATCAGAATTCGCAGTTTCCTCCATGGGAGTAATTCTCAAACGTCTGCGCTTTGATCGTTCCCTGGAAGACCAGCAGTAGTATCCGACGCACATCTCGAGGCATTCTGTAATCTGTGGACCTTCAAAGTGTTGATGAAACACAGACATTGCATCGGGATTGATTTCAACAGTCACCATCCGCACTTTCCACCATGTTAGTAATGTCTAAAACAGTCTACGCTTTGATCGTTCCCTGGAAGACCAGTGTTAGTTTTCGTTGCACATCTGGAGGAATACTGTAATCTGTGGACTATCAAAGTGTTGATGAAACACAGAAATTGCATCGGGATTGAATACAACAGTCACCATGCGCACTTTCCTCCTTGTGAGTAATGTCTCTAACAGTCTACGCTTTGATCGTTCCCTGGAAGACCAGTACTAGTTTCCGATTGACATCTGGAGGCATTCTGTAATCTGTGAACCTTCAAAGTGTCGATGAATCGCAGAAATTGCATCGGGATTGAATACAACAGTCACCATGCCCACTTTCCTCCATGGGAGTAATGTCTGAAACAGTCTACGATTTGATCGTTTCCTGGAAGACCAGTAGTAGTTTCCGATGCACATCTGGAGAAAATCTGCAATCTGTGGACTATCAGAGTGTTGATGAAACACAGAAATTGCATCGGGATTGAATACAACAGTCACCATGCGCACTTTCCTCCATGGGTGTAATGTCACAAACTGTCCACGCTTTGATCGTTCTCTGGAAGACCAGTGGTAGTTCCGATGCACATCTGGAGGCATTCTGTAATCTGTGGACTAGCAGAGTGTTGATGAAACACAGAAATTGCGTCGGGATTGTATACAGCAGTCACAATGCGCAGTTTACTCCATGGGAGTAATCTCTCTAACAGTCTACGCTCTTATCGTTCCCTGGAAGACCAGTAGTAGTTTCCGATGCACATCTGGAGGCATTCTGTAAATTGTGGACTCTCAGAGAGTTGATGAAACACAGAAATTGCATCGGGATTGTATACAGCAGTCACCATGCGCACTTTCCTCCATGGCAGTTATGTCTCAAAGAGTTTACGCTTTGATCGTTCCTTGGAAGACAAGTAGTAGTTTCCGATGCACATCTGGAGGCATCCTGTAATCTGTGGACTATCAGAGTGTTGATGACACACAGACATTGCCTCGGGATTGAATTCAACGGTCACCATACGCACATACCTCCATGGGAGTAATGTCTCAAACAGTCTACGCTTTGATCGTTCCCTGGAAGACCAGTAGTAGTTTCCGACGCACATCTGGAGGCATTCTGTAATCTGTGGACTATCAGAGTGTTGATGAAACACAGGGAATGAATACAACAGTCACCATGCCCACTTTCCTCCATGGGAGTATTGTTTCAGACAGTCTACGATTTGATCGTTTCCAGGAAGACCAGTAGTAGTTTCCGCTGCACATCTGGAGGCATTCTGTAATATGTGAACCTTCAAAGTGTCGATGAATCGCAGGAATTGCATCGGGATTGAATACAACAGTCACCATGCCCACTTTCCTCCATGGGAGTAATGTCTGAAACAGTCTACGATTTGATCGTTCCCAGGAAGACCAGTAATAGTTTCCGATGCACATCTGGAGAAAATCTGTAATCTGTGGACTATCAGAGTGTTGATGAAAGACAGGAATTGCATCGGGATTGAATACAACAATCAGAATTCGCAGTTTCCTCCATGGGAGTAATTCTCAAACGTCTACGCTTTGATCGTTCCCTGGAAGACCAGTAGTAGTACCCGACGCACATCTGGAGGCATTCTGTAATCTGTGGACCTTCAAAGTGTTGATGAAACACAGACATTGCATCGGGATTGAATTCAACAGTCACCATCCGCACTTTCCTCCATGTTAGTAATGTCTAAAACAGTCTACGCTTTGATCGTTCAGTGGAAGACCAGTGTTAGTTTCCGATGCACATCTGGAGGAATACTGTAATCTGTGGACTATCAAAGTGTTGATGAAACACAGAAATTGCATCGGGATTGAATACAACAGTCACCATGCGCACTTTCCTCCTTGGGAGTAATGTCTCTAACACTCTACGCTTTGATCGTTCGCTGGAAGACCAGTAGTAGTTTCCGATTGACATCTGGAGGCATTCTGTAATCTGTGGACTATCAGAGTGTTGATGAAGCACAGAAATTGCATCGGGATTGAATACAACAGTCACCATGCGCACTTTCCTCCATGGGTGTAATGTCTCAAACAGTCCACGCTTTGATCGTTCGCTGGAAGACAAGTGGTAGTTCCGATGCACATCTGGAGGCATTCTGTGATCTGTGGACTAGCAGAGTGTTGAAGAAACACAGAAATTGCGACGGGATTGTATACAGCAGTCACCATGCGCAGTTTACTTTATGGGAGTAATGTCTCTAACAGTCGACGCTCTTATCGTTCCCTGGAAGACCAGTAGTAGTTTCCGATGCACATCTGGAGGCGTTCTGTAAACTGTGGACTCTCAGAGTCTTGATGAAACACAGAAATTGCATCGGGATTGAATACAACATTCACCATGAGCACTTTCCTCCATGTGAGTAATGTCTCAAACAGTCTACGCTTTGATCGTTCTCTGGAAGACCAGTGGTAGATTCCGATGCACATCTGAAGTCATTCTGTAGTCTGTGGAATATCAGACTGTTGATGAAACACAGAATTTGCATCGGGATTGAATACAACAGTCACCATGCGCACTTTCCTCCATGGGACTAATGTCTCAAACAGTCTACGATTTGATCGTTCCGAGGAAGACCAGTAGTAGTTTCCGATGCACATCGTGAGGCCTTCTGTAATTTGTGGACTATCTGAGTGTTGATGAAACACAGAAATTGCATCGGGAATGAATACAACAGTCACCATGCGCACTTTCCTCCATGGGAGCAATGTCTCAAACAGTCTACGCTTTGATCGTTCCCTGGAGGACCTGTAATAGTTTCCGATGCACATCTGGAGGCATTCTGTAATCCGTGGACCTTCAAAGTGTTGATGAAACACAGAAATTGCATCGAGATTGAATACAAAATTCACCATGCGCACTTTCCTCCTTGGGAGTAATGTCTCTAACAGTCTACGCTCTGATCGTTCCCTGTAAGACCAGTAGTAGTTTCCGATACACATCTGGAGACATTCTGTAATCTGTGGACTATCAGAGTGTTGTTGAAACACAGGAATTGCATCGGGATTGAATACAACAATCAGAATTCGCAGTTTCCTCCATGGGAGTAATTCTCAAACGTCTGCGCTTTGATCGTTCCCTGGAAGACCAGTAGTAGTATCCGACGCACATCTGGAGGCATTCTGTAATCTGTGGACCTTCAAAGTGTTGATGAAACACAGACATTGCATCGGGATTGATTTCAACAGTCACCATCCGCACTTTCCACCATGTTAGTAATGTCTAAAACAGTCTACGCTTTGATCGTTCCCTGGAAGACCAGTGTTAGTTTTCGATGCACATCTGGAGGAATACTGTAATCTGTGGACTATCAAAGTGTTGATGAAACACAGAAATTGCATCGGGATTGAATACAACAGTCACCATGCGCACTTTCCTCCTTGTGAGTAATGTCTCTAACAGTCTACGCTTTGATCGTTCCCTGGAAGACCAGTAGTAGTTTCCGATTGACATCTGGAGGCATTCTGTAATCTGTGAACCTTCAAAGTGTCGATGAATCGCAGAAATTGCATCGGGATTGTATACAACAGTCACCATGCCCACTTTCCTCCATGGGAGTAATGTCTGAAACAGTCTACGATTTGATCGTTTCCAGGAAGACCAGTAGTAGTTTCCGATGCACATCTGGAGAAAATCTGTAATCTGTGGACTATCAGAGTGTTGATGAAACACAGAAATTGCATCGGGATTGAATACAACAGTCACCATGCGCACTTTCCTCCATGGGTGTAATGTCACAAACTGTCCACGCTTTGATCGTTCTCTGGAAGACCAGTGGTAGTTCCGATGCACATCTGAAGGCATTCTGTAATCTGTGGACTAGCAGAGTGTTGATGAAACACAGAAATTGCGTCGGGATTGTATACAGCAGTCACAATGCGCAGTTTACTCCATGGGAGTAATCTCTCTAACAGTCTACGCTCTTATCGTTCCCTGGAAGACCAGTAGTAGTTTCCGATGCACATCTGGAGGCATTCTGTAAATTGTGGACTCTCAGAGTGTTGATGAAACACAGACATTGCATCGGGATTGTATACAGCAGTCACCATGCGCACTTTCCTCCATGGCAGTTATGTCTCAAAGAGTTTACGCCTTGATCGTTCCTTGGAAGACAAGTAGTAGTTTCCGATGCACATCTGGAGGCATTCTGTAATCTGTGGACTATCAGAGTGTTGATGACACACAGAAATGGCCTCGGGATTGAATTCAACGGTCACCATACGCACATACCTCCATGGGAGTAATGTCTCAAACAGTCTACGCTTTGATCGTTCCCTGGAAGACCAGTAGTAGTTTCCGATGCACATCTGGAGGCATTCTGTAATCTGTGGACTATCAGAGTGTTGATGAAACACAGAAATTGCATCGGGAATGAATACAACAGTCACCATGCCCACTTTCCTCCATGGGAGTATTGTCTCAGACAGTCTACGATTTGATCGTTTCCAGGAAGACCAGTAGTAGTTTCCGCTGCACATCTGGAGGCATTCTGTAATCTGTGGACCTTCAAAGTGTTGATGAAACACAAACATTGCATCGGGATTGAATTCAACAGTCACCATCCGCACTTTCCTCCATGTTAGTAATGTCTAAAACAGTCTACGCTTTGATCGTTCCCTGGAAGACCAGTGTTAGTTTCCGATGCACATCTGGAGGAATACTGTAATCTGTGGACTATCAAAGTGTTGATGAAACACAGAAATTGCATCGGGATTGAATACAACAGTCACCATGCGCACTTTCCTCCTTGGGAGTAATGTCTCTAACAGTCTACACTTTGATCGTTCCCTGGAAGACCAGTAGTAGTTTCCGATTGACATCTGGAGGCATTCTGTAATCTGTGGACTATCAGAGTGTTGATGAAACACAGAAATTGCATCGGGATTGAATACAACAGTCACCATGTGCACTTTCCTCCATGGGTGTAATGTCTCAAACTGTCCACGCTTTGATCGTTCGCTGGAAGACAAGTGGTAGTTCCGATGCACATCTGGAGGCATTCTGTAATCTGTGGACTAGCAGAGTGTTGATGAAACACAGATATTGCGTCGGGATTGTATACAGCAGTCACCATGCGCAGTTTACTCCATGGGAGTAATGTCTCTAACAGTCTACGCTCTTATCGTTCCCTGGAAGACCAGTAGTAGTGTCCGATGCACATCTGGAGGCATTCTGTAAACTGTGGACTCTCAGAGTGTTGATGAAACACAGAAATTGCATCGGGATTGAATACAACAGTCAACATGAGCACTTTCCTCCATGTGAGTAAAGTCTCAAACAGTCTTTTTTTTATCGTTCCCTGGAAGACCATTAGTAGTTTCCGATGCACATCTGGAAGCATTCTGTAATCTGTGGACCATCAGAGTGTTGATGACACACAGAAATGGCCTCGGGATTGAATTCAACGGACACCATACGCACATATCTCCATGGGAGTAATGTCTCAAACAGTCTCGCTTTGATCGTTCCCTGGAAGACCAGTAGGAGTTTCCGATGCACATCTGAAGTCATTCTGTAGTCTGTGGAATATCAGACTGTTGATGAAACACAGAAGTTGCATCGGGATTGAATACAACAGTCACCATGCGCACTTTCCTCCATGGGAGTAATGTCTCAAACAGTCTACGCTTTGATCGTTCCCTGGAAGACCAGTGTTAGTTTCCGATGCATATCTGGAGCCATTCTGTAATCTGTGCACTATCAGACTATTGATGAAACACAGAAATAGCATCGGGATTGAATACAACATTCATCATGCGCACTTCCCTCTTTGGGAGTAATGTCTCATCCAGTCTACGAATTGATCGTTCCCAGGAAGACCAGTAGTAGTTTCCGATGCACATCGTGAGGCTTTCTGTAATTTGTGGACTATCTGAGTGTTGATGAAACACAGAAATTGAACCGGGATTGAATACAACAGTCACCATGCGCACTTTCCCCCATGGGAGGAATGTCTCAAACGGTGTACGCTTTGATCGTTCCCTTGAAAGCCAGTAGTAGTTTCCGATGCACATCTGGAGGCATTCTGCAATCTGTGGACTATCAGAGTGTTGATGAAACACAGAAATTGAATCGGGAATGAAGACAACAGTCACCATGCGCACTTTCCTCCATGGGAGCAATGTCTCAAACAGTCTACGCTTTGATCGTTCCCTGGAGGACCAGTAATAGTTTCCGATGCACATCTGGAGGCATTCTGTAATCCGTGGACCTTCAAAGTGTTGATGAAACACAGAAATTGCATCGGGATTGAATACAACAGTCACGAATCGCAGTTTCCTCCATGGGAGTAATTCTCAAACGTCTACGCTTTGAACGTTCCCTGGAAGACCAGTAGTAGTATCCGACGCACATCTGGAGGCATTCTGTAATCTGTGGACCTTCAAAGTGTTGATGAAACACAGACATTGCATCGGGATTGAATTCAACAGTCACCATCCGCACTTTCCTCCATGTTAGTAATGTCTAAAACAGTCTACGCTTTGATCGTTCCCTGGAAGACCAGTGTTAGTTTCCGATGCACATCTGGAGGAATACTGTAATCTGTGGACTATCAAAGTGTTGATGAAACACAGAAATTGCATCGGGATTGAATACAACAGTCACCATGCGCACTTTCCTTCTTGGGAGTAATGTCTCTAACAGTCTACACTTTGATCGTTCCCTGGAAGACCAGTAGTAGTTTCCGATTGACATCTGGAGGCATTCTGTAATCTGTGGACTATCAGAGTGTTGATGAAACACAGAAATTGCATCGGGATTGAATACAACAGTCACCATGTGCACTTTCCTCCATGGGTGTATTGTCTCAAACTGTCCCCGTTTTGATCGTTCGCTGGAAGACAAGTGGTAGTTCCGATGCACATCTGGAGGCATTCTGTAATCTATGGACTAGCAGAGTGTTGATGAAACACAGAAATTGCGTCGGGATTGTATACAGCAGTCACCATGCGCAGTTTACTCCATGGGAGTAATGTCTCTAACAGTCTACGCTCTTATCGTTCCCTGGAAGACCAGTAGTAGTTTCCGATGCACATCTGGAGGCATTCTGTAAACTGTGGACTCTCAGAGTGTTGATGAAACACAGAAATTGCATCGGGATTGAATACAACAGTCACCATGAGCACTTTCCTTCATGTGAGTAAAGTCTCAAACAGTCTTTTTTTTATCGTTCCCTGGAAGACCATTAGTAGTTTCCGATGCACATCTGGAAGCATTCTGTAACCTGTGGACCTTCAAAGTGTTGATGAAACACACACATTGCCTCGGGATTGAATACAACAGTCACCACGCGCACTTTCCTCCATGGGAGTAATGTCTCAAACAGTCTACGCTTTGATCGTTCCCTGGAGGACCAGTAGTGGTTTCCGCTGCACATCTGGAGGCATTCTGTAATCTGTGAACCTTCAAAGTGTTGATGAATCGCAGAAATTGCATCGGGATTGAATACAACAGTCACCATGCCCACTTTCCTCCATGGGAGTAATGTCCCAAACAGCCTATTGTTTGATCGTACCCTGGAAGATCACAAGTAGTTTCCGATGCACATATGGAGGCATTCTGTAAACTGTGGACTCTCAGAGTGTTGATGAAACACAGAAATGGCATCGGGATTGAATACAACAGTCACAATGAGCACTTTCCTCCATGTGAGTAAAGTCTCAAACAGTCTTTTTTTTATCGTTCCCTGGAAGACCTTTAGTAGTTTCCGATGCACATCTGGAAGCATTCTGTAATGTGTGGACTATCAGAGTGTTGATGACACACAGAAATGGCCTCGGGATTGAATCCAACGGTCACCATACGCACCTACCTCCATGGGAGTAATGTCTCAAACAGTCTACGCTTTGATCGTTCCCTGGAAGACCAGTAGTAGTTTCCGATGCACATCTGAAGCCATTCTGTAGTCTGTGGAATATCAGACTGTTGATGAAACACAGAAGTTGCATCGGGATTGAATACAACAGTCACCATGCGCACTTTCCTCCATGGGAGTAATGTCTCAAACAGTCTACGCTTTGATCGTTCCCTGGAAGACCAGTGTTAGTTTTCGATGCACATCTGGAGGCATTCAGTAATCTGTGGACTATCAGACTGTTGATGAAACACAGAAATAGCATCGGGATTGAATACAACATTCATCATGCGCACTTCCCACTTTGGGAGTAATGACTCAGACCGTCTACGATTTGATCGTTCCCAGGAAGACCAGTAGTAGTTTCCGATGCACATCTGGAGGCCTTCTGTAATTTGTGGACTATCTGAGTGTTGATGAAACACAGAAATTGAACCGGGATTGAATACAACAGTCACCATGCGCACTTTCCCCCATGGGAGGAATGTCTCAAACGTTGTACGCTTTGATCGTTCCCTTGAAAACCAGTAGTAGTTTCCGATGCACATCTGGAGGCATTCTGTAATTTGTGGACTATCTGAGTGTTGATGAAACACAGAAATTGCATCGGGAATGAATACAACAGTCACCATGCGCACTTTCCACCATGGGAGCAATGTCTCAAACAGTCTACGCTTTGATCGTTCCCTGGAGGACCAGTAGTAGTTTCCGCTGCACATCTGGAGGCATTCTGTAATCTGTGGACCTTCAAAGTGTTGATGTAACACAGAAATTGCCTCGGGATTGAATACGAAAGTCACCATGCGCACT
This sequence comes from Schistocerca gregaria, assembly GCF_023897955.1. NCBI lineage: Eukaryota > Metazoa > Arthropoda > Insecta > Orthoptera > Acrididae > Schistocerca > Schistocerca gregaria. The sequence goes on along the minus strand of NC_064929.1, from coordinate 13,245,471 downwards.
TTCCTCCATGTTAGTAATGTCTAAAACAGTCTACGCTTTGATCGTTCCCTGGAAGACCAGTGTTAGTTTCCGATGCACATCTGGAGGAATACTGTAATCTGTGGACTATCAAAGTGTTGATGAAACACAGATATTGCATCGGGATTGAATACAACAGTCACCATGCGCACTTTCCTCCTTGGGAGTAATGTCTCTAACAGTCTACGCTTTGATAGTTCCCTGGAAGACCAGTAGTAGTTTCCGATTGACATCTGGAGGCATTCTGTAATCTGTGGACTATCAGACTGTTGATGAAACACAGAAATTGCATCGGGATTGAATACAATAGTCAGAATTCGCAGTTTCCTCCATGGGAGTATTTCTCAAACGTTACGCTTTGATCGTTCCCTGGAAGACCAGTAGTAGTTTCCGACGCACATCTGGAGGCATTATGTAATCTGTGGACCTTCAAGGTGTTGATGAAACACACACATTGCCTCGGGATTGAATACAACAGTCACCACGCGCACTTTCCTCCATGGGAGTAATGTCTCAAACAGTCTTCACTTTGATCGTTCCCTGGAAGACCAGTAGTGGTTTCGGCTGCACATCTGGAGGCATTCTGTAATCTGTGAACCTTCAAAGTGTTGATGAATCGCAGAAATTGCATCGGGATTGAATACAACAGTCACCATGCCCACTTTCCTCCGTGGGAGTAATGTCTGAAACAGTCTACGCCTTGATCGTTCCCAGGAAGACCTGTAGTAGTTTCCGATGCACATCTGGAGAAAATCTGTAATCTGAATACTATCAGAGTGTTGATGAAACACAGAAATTGCATCGGGATTGAATCCAACAGTCACCATGCGCACTTTCCTCCATGGGTGTAATGTCTCAAACTGTCCACGCTTTGATCGTTCGCTGGAAGACCAGTGGTAGTTCCGATGCACATCTGGAGGCGTTCTGTAATCTGTGAACTAGCAGAGTGTTGATGAAACACAGAAATTGCGTCGGGATTGTATACAGCAGTCACCATGCGCACTTTACTCCATGGGAGTAATGTCTCTAACAGTCTACGCTTTTATCGTTCCCTTGAAGACCAGTAGTAGTTTCCGATGCACATCTGGAGGCATTCTGTATACTGTGGACTCTCAGAGTGTTGATGAAACACAGATATGGTATCGGGATTGAATACAACAGTCACCATGCGCACTTTCCTCCATGGGAGTAATGTCTGAAACTGTCTACGCTTTGATCGTTCCGTGGAAGACCAGTAGTAGTTTCCGATGCACATCTGGAGGCATTCTGTAATCTGTGGACTATCAGAGTGTTGATGAAACACAGAAATTGCATCGCGAGTGAGTACAACAGTCACCATCCGCACTTTCCTCCATGGGAGTAATTCTCAAAGAGGCTACGCTTTGAACGTCCCCTGGAAGACCAGTAGTAGTTTCCGATGCACATCTGTTGGCATTCTGTAACCTGTGGACCTTCAAAGTGTTGATGAATCGCAGAAATTGCTTCGGGATTGAATACAACAGTCACCATGCCCATTTTCCTCCTTGGGGGTAATGTCTGAAACAGTCTACGCTTTGATCTTAACAGATAGACCAGTAGTAGTTTCCGATGCACATCTGGAGGCAATCTGCAATCTGTGGACCATCAGAGCGTTGATGAAACAGAGAAATTGCATCGGAATTTTATACAACACTCACCAGGAGCACTTTCCTCCATGGGAGTAATGTCCCAAACAGCCTATTGTTTGATCGTACCCTGGAAGACTACAAGTAGTTTCCGATGCACATATGGAGGCATTCTGTAAACTGTGGACTCTCAGAGTGTTGATGAAACACAGAAATGGCATCGGGATTGAATACAACAGTCACCATGAGCACTTTCCTCCGTGTGAGTAAAGTCTCAAACAGTCTACGCTTTGATCGTTCCCTGGAAGACCAGTGTTAGTTTCCGATGCACATCTGGAGGCATTCTGTAATCTGTGGACTATCAGACTGTTGATGAAACACAGAAATAGCATCGGGATTGAATACAACATTCATCATGCGCACTTCCCACTTTCGGAGTAATGACTCAGACAGTCTACGATTTGATCGTTCCCAGGAAGACCAGTAGTAGTTTCCGATGCACATCTGGAGGCCTTTTGTAATTTGTGGACTATCTGAGTGTTGATGAAACACAGAAATTGAACCGGGATTGAATACATCAGTCACCATGCGCACTTTCCCCCATGGGAGGAATGTCTCAAACGGTGTACGCTTTGATCGTTCCCTTGAAAACCAGTTGTAGTTTCCGATGCACATCTGGAGGCATTCTGTAATTTGTGGACTATCTGAGTGTTGATGAAACACAGAAATTGCATCGGGAATGAATACAACAGTCACCATGCGCACTTTCCTCCATGGGAGCAATGTCTCAAACAGTCTACGCTTTGATCGTTCCCTGGAGGACCAGTAATAGTTTTCGATGCACATCTGGAGGCATTCTGTAATCCGTGGACCTCCAAAGTGTTGATGAAACACAGAAATTGCATCGGGATTGAATACAACAGTCATCAATCGCAGTTTCCTCCATGGGAGTGATTCTCAAACGTCTACGCTTTGAACGTTCCCTGGAAGACCAGTAGGAGTTTCCGACGCACATCTGGAGGCATTCTGTAATCTGTGGACCTTCAAAGTGTTGATGTAACACAGAAATTGCCTCGGGATTGAATACAAAAGTCACCATGCGCACTTTCCTCCATGTTAGTAATGTCTAAAACAGTCTACGCTTTGATCGTTCCCTGGAAGACCAGAGTCAGTTTCCGATGCACATCTGGAGGAATACTGTAATCTGTGGACTATCAAAGTGTTGATGAAACACAGAAATTGCATCGGGATTGAATACAACAGTCACCATGCGCACTTTCCTCCTTGGGAGTAATGTCTCTAACAGTCTACGCTTTGATCGTTCCATGGAAGACCAGTAGTAGTTTCCGATTGACATCTGGAGGCATTCTGTAATCTGTGGACTATCAGAGTGTTGATGAAACACAGAAATTGCATCGGAATTGAATACAATAGTCAGAATTCGCAGTTTCCTCCATGGGAGTAATTCTCAAACGTTTACGCTTTGATCGTTCCCTGGAAGACCAGTAGTAGTTTCCGACGCACATCTGGAGGCATTATGTAATCTGTGGACCTTCAAAGTGTTGATGAAACACACACATTGCCTCGGGATTGAATACAACAGTCACCACGCGCACTTTCCTCCATGGGATTAATGTCTCAAACAGTCTACGCTTTGATCGTTCCCTGGAAGACCAGTAGTAGTTTCCGCTGCACATCTGGAGGCATTCTGTAATCTGTGAACCTTCAAAGTGTTGATGAATCACAGAAATTGCATCGGGATAGAAAACAACAGTCACCATGCCCACTTTCCTCCATGGGAGTATGTCTGAAACAGTCTACGCTTTGATCGTTCCCAGGAAGACCTGTAGTAGTTTCCGATGCACATCTGGAGAAAATCTGTAATCTGTGGACTATCAGAGTGTTGATGAAACACAGAAATTGCATCGGGATTGAATACAACAGTCACCATGCGCACTTTCCTCCATGGGTGTAATGTCTCAAACTGTCCACGCTTTGATCGTTCGCTGGAAGACCAGTGGTAGTTCCGATGCACATCTGGAGGCATTCTGTAATCTGTGGACTAGCAGAGTGTTGATGAAACACAGAAATTGCGTCGGGATTGTATACAGCAGTCTCCATGCACACTTTACTCCATGGGAGTAATGCCTGTAACAGTCTACGCTTTTATCGTTCCCTTGAAGACCAGTAGTAGTTTCCGATGCACATCTGGAGGCATTCTGTAAACTGTGGACACTCAGAGTGTTGATGAAACACAGAAATGGCATTGGGATTGAATACAACAGTCACCATGCCCACTTTCCTCCATGGGAGTAATGTCTGAAACAGTCTACGCTTTGATCTTTCCCAGATAGACCAGTAGTTGTTTCCGATGCACATCTGGAGGCAATCTGCAATAAGTGGACCATCAGAGCGTTGATGAAACAGAGAAATTGCATCGGAATTTTATACAACAGTCACCACGCGCACTTTCCTCCATGGGAGTAATGTCCCAAACAGTCTATTTTTTGATCGTACCCTGGAAGACCACAAGTAGTTTCCGATGCACATCTGGAGGCATTCTGTAATCTGTGGACTGGCAGAGTGTTGATGAAACACAGAAATTGCGTCGGGATTGTATACAGCAGTCACCATGCGCACTTCACTCCATGGGAGTAATGTCTCAAACAGTCTACGCTTTGATCGTTCCCTGGAAGACCAGTAGTAGTTTCCGATGCACATCTGAAGAGATTCTGTAGTCTGTGGAATATCAGACTGTTGATGAAACACAGAAGTTGCATCGGGGTTGAATACAACAGTCACCACGCGCACTTTCCTCCATGGGAGTAATGTCTCAAACAGTCTACGCTTTGATCGTTCCCTGGAAGACCAGTGTTAGTTTCCGATACACATCTGGAGGAATTCTGTAATCTGTGGACTGTCAGACTGTTGATGAAACACAGAAATAGCATCGGGATTGAATACAACATTCATCATGCGCACTTCCCTTTTTGGGAATAATGTCTCAGACAGTCTACGATTTGATCGTTTCCAGGAAGACCAGTAGTAGTTTCCGATGCACATCTGGAGGCATTCTGTAATCTGTGGACTATCAGAGTGTTGTTGAAAACCAGAAAATGAATCGGGATTGAATACAACAGTCACCATCCGCACTTTCCTCCATGGCAGTAATGTCTCAAAGAGTTTACGCTTTGATCGTTCCCTCGAAACCAGTAGTAGTTTCCGATGCACATCTGGAGGCATTCTGTAATCTGTGGACCTTCAATGTATTGATGAAACACAGAAATTGCATCTTGATTGAATACAACAGTCATCATCCGCAATTTCCTCCATGTTACTAATGTCTCAAACAGTCTACGTTTTGATCGTTCCCTGGAAGACCAGTGTTAGTTTCCGATGCACATCTGTAGGAATACTGTAATCTGTGGACTATCAAAGTGTTGATGAAACACAGAAATTGCATCGGGATTGAATACAACAGTCACCATGCGCACTTTCCTCCTTGGGGGTAATGTCTCAAACAGTCTTCACTTTGATCGTTCCCTGGAACCAGTAGTAGTTTCCGCTGCACATCTGGAGGCATTCTGTAATCTGTGAACCTTCAAAGTGTCGATGAATCGCAGAAATTGCATCAAGATTGAATACAACAGTCACCATGCCCACTTTCCTCCATGGGAGTAATGTCTCTAACAGTCTACGCTTTTATCGTTCCCTTGAAGACCAGTAGTAGTTTCCGATGCACATCTGGAGGCATTCTGTAAACTGTGGACTCTCAGAGTGTTGATGAAACACAGAAATGGCATCGGGATTGAATACAACAGTCACCATGCGCACTTTCCTCCATGGAGTAATGTCTAAAACAGTCTACGCTTTTGATCGTTCCGTGGAAGACCAGTAGGAGTTTCCCATGCACATCTGGAGGCATTCTGTGATCTGTGGACTATCAGAGTGTTGATGAAACACAGAAATTGCATCGCGAGTGAGTACAACAGTCACCATCCGCACTTTCCTCCATGGGAGTAATTCTCAAAGAGGCTACGCTTTGATCGTTCGCTGGAAGACCAGTAGTAGTTTCCGATGCACATCTGTTGGCATTCTGTAACCTGTGGACCCTCAAAGTGTTGATGAATCGCAGAAGTTGCTTCGGGATTGAATACAACAGTCACCATGCCCACTTTCCTCCATGGGCGTAATGTCTGAAACAGTCTACGCTTTGATCTTCCCAGATAGACCAGTAGTAGTTTCCGATGCACATCTGAAGCCATTCTGTAGTCTGTGGAATATCAGACTGTTGATGAAACATAGAAGTTGCATCGGGATTGAATACAACAGTCACCATGCGCACTTTCCTCCATGGGAGTAATGTCTCAAACAGTCTACGCTTTGATCGTTCCCTGGAGGACCAGTAGTAGTTTCCGATGCACATCTGGAGGCATTCTGTAATCCGTGGACCTTTAAAGTGTTGATGAAACACAGAAATTGCATCGGGATTGAATACAACAGTCACCAATCGCAGTTTCCTCCATGGGAGTAATTCTCAAACGTCTACGCTTTGAACGTTTCCTGGAAGACCAGTAGGAGTTTCCGACGCACATCTGGAGGCATTCTGTAATCTGTGGACCTTCAAAGTGTTGATGTAACACAGAAATTGCCTCGGGATTGAATACAACAGTCACCATGCGCACTTTCCCCCATGGGAGGAATGTCTCAAACGGTGTACGCTTTGATCGTTCCCTTGAAAACCAGTAGTAGTTTCCGATGCACATCTCGAGGCAATCTGTAATCTGTGGACTATCAGAGTGTTGATGAAACAAAGAAATTGCATCGGGAATGTATACAACAGTCACCATGCGCACTTTCCTTCATGGGAGCAATGTCTCAAACAGTCTACGCTTTGATCGTTCCCTGGAGGACCAGTAGTAGTTTCCGATGCACATCTGGAGGCATTCTGTAATCCGTGGACCTTCAAAGTGTTGATGAAACACAGAAATTGCATGGGGATTGAATACAACAGTCACCAATCGCAGATTACTCCATGGGAGTAATTCTCAAACGTCTACGCTTTGATCGTTCCCTGGAAGACCAGTAGTAGTTTCCGACGCACATCTGGTGGCATTCTGTAATCTGTGGACCTTCAAAGTGGTGATGTAACACAGAAATTGCCTCGGGATTGAATACAACAGTCACCATGTGCACTTTCCTCCATGGGAGTAATGTCTGAAACAGTCTAGACTTTGATCGTTCCGTGGAAGACCAGTAGTAGTTTCCGATGCACATCTGGAGGCATTCTGTAATCTGTGGACTATCAGAGTGTTGATGAAACACAGAAATTGCATTGCGAGTGAGTACAACAGGCACCATGCCCACTTTCCTCCATGGGAGTAATGTCTGAAACAGTGTACGCTTTGATTTTTCCCAGATAGACCAGTAGTAGTTTCCGATGCACATCTGGAGACAATCTGTAATCTGTGGACCATCAGAGCGTTGATGAAACAGAGAAATTGCATCGGAATTTTATACAACAGACACCACGCGCACTTTCCTCCATGGGTGTAATGTCTCAAACAGTCTACGCTTTGATCGTTCCCTGGAAGACCAGTACGAGTTTCCCACGCACATCTGGAGGCATTCTGTAATCTGTGGACCTTCAAAGTGTTGATGTAACACAGAAATTGCCTCGGGATTGAATACAACAGTCACCATGCGCACTTTCCTCCATGTCAGTAATGTCTAAAACAGTCTACGCTTTGTTCGTTCCCTGGAAGACCAGTGTTAGTTTCCGATGCACATCTGGAGGAATACTGTAATCTGTGGACTATCAAAGTGTTGATGAAACACAGAAATTGCAACGGGATTGAATACAATAGTCAGAATTCGCAGTTTCCTCCATGGGAGTAATTCTCAAACGTCTACGCTTTGATGGTTCCCTGGAAGACCAGTAGTAGTTTCCGACGCATATCTGGAGGCATTATGTAATCTTTGGACCTTCAAAGTGTTGATAAAACACACACATTGCCTCGGGATTGAATACAACAGTCACCACGCGCACTTTCCTCCATGGGAGTAATGTCTCAAACAGTCTACGCTTTGATCGTTCCCTGGAAGACCAGTAGTAGTTTCTGCTGCACATCTGGAGGCATTCTGTTATCTGTGAACTTTCAAAATGTTGATGAATCGCTGAAATTGCATCGGGATTGAATACAACAGTCACCATGCGCACATACCTCCATGGGAGTAATGTCTCAAACAGTCTACGATTTGATCGTACCCTGGAAGACCAGTAGTAGTTTTCGATGCACATCTGAAGGCATTCTGTAATCTGTGAAAAATCAGACTTTTGATGAAACACAGAAGTTGCATTGGGATTGAATACAAGAGTCAACATGCGCACTTTCCTCCATTGGAGTAATGTCTCAAACAGTCTACGCTTTGATCGTTCACTGGAAGACCAGTAGTAGTTTCCGATGCACATCTGGAGGCATTCTGTAAACTGTGGACTATCAGACTGTTGATGAAACACAGAAGTTGCATCGGGATTGAATACAACAGTCACCATGCACACTTTCCCTAATAAAAGTAATGTTTCAAACAGACTACGCTTTTATAGTTCCCTGGAAGACCAGTGTTAGTGTCCGATGCACATCTGGAGGCATTCTATAATCTGTGGACCATCAGAGTGTTGATGAAACACAGAAATTACATCGGGATTGAATACTACAGGCACCATGCTTACTTTCCTCCATGGGAGTAATGTCTCAAACAGTCTATTATTTGATCGTTCCCTGGAAGACCAGAAATAGTTTCCGATGCACATCTGGAGGCATTCTGTAATCTGTGGACCTTCAAAGTGCTGATGAAACACCGAAATCGCATCGGGATTGAATACTACAGTTACCATCCGCAGTTTCCTCCATGTTAGTAATGTCTCAAACAGTCTACGCTTTGATCGTTCCCTGGAAGACCAGTGTTAGTTTCGGATGCACATCTGGAGGAATTCTGTAATCTGCGGACTATCATAGTGTTGATGAAACACAGAAATTGCATCGGGATTGAATACAACATTCACCACGCGCATTTTCCTCTTTGGGAGTAATGTCTCTAACACTCTACGCTTTGATCGTCCCTGGAAGACCAGTAGTAGTTTCCGATGCACATCTGGAGGCATTCTGTAATCTGTGGACTATCAGAGTGTTGATGAAACACAGACATTGCATTGGGATTGAATACAACAGGCACCATGTATACTTTCCTCCATGGGAGTAATGTCTCAAACAGTCTACGCTTTGATCGTTCCCTGGAAGACCAGTAGTAGTTTCCGATGCACATCTGGAGGCATTCTGTAATCTGTGGACCTTCAAAGTGTTGAAGAAACACAGAAATTGCATCGGGAGTGAGTACATCAGTCACCATCCACACTTTCCTCCATCGGAGTAATTCTCAATTAGGCTACGCTTTGATCGTTCCCTGGGAGACCAGTAGTAGTTTCCGATGCACATCTGGTGGTCATTCTGTAATCTGTGGACCTTCAAAGTGTTGATGAAACACAGAAACTGCATCGGGATTGAATACAACAGTCACCATGCGTACTTCCCTCCATAAAAGTTATGTCTCAAACAGACTACGCATTTATAGTTCCCTGGAAGACCAGTAGTAGTTTCCGATGCACATCTGTAGACATTCTATAATCTGTGGACTATCAGAGTGTTGATGAAACACAGAAATTACATCGGGATTGAGTACAACAGGCACCATGTATACTTTCCTCCATGGGAGTAATGACTCAAACAGTCGATACTTTGATCGTTCCCTGGAAGACCAAAAGTAGTTTCCGATGCACATCTGGAGGCATTATGTAATCTGTGGACCTTCAAAGTGTTGATGAAACACAGACATTTTCTCGAAACTGAATACAACAGTCACCACGCGCACTTTCCTCCAAGGGAGTAATGTCTCAAACAGTCTACGCTTTGATCGTTCCCTTGAAGACCAGTAGTAGTTTCCGCTGCACATCTGGAGGCATTCTGTATTCTGTGGACCTTCAAAGTGATGATGAATCGCAGAAATTGCATCGGGATTTAATACAACAGTCACCATGCTCACTTTCCTCCATGGGAGTAATGTCTGAAACAGTCTACTCTTTCATCGTTCCCAGGAAGACCAGTAGTAGTTTCCGATGCACATCTGGAGACAATCTGTAATCTGTGGACTATCAGAGTGTTGATGAAACACAGAAATTGCATCGGGATTGAATACAACAGTCACCATGCGCACTTCCCTCCATAGGTGTAATGTCTCAAACGGTCTACGCTTTGATCTTTCGCTGGAAGACCAGTGGTAGTTCCGATTCACATCTGGAGGCATTCTGTAATCTGTGGACTCTCAGAGTGTTGATGAAACACAGAAATTGCATCGGGATTGAATACAACAGTCACCATGAGCACTTTCCTCCATGGGAGTAATGTCTCAAACAGTCTTTTTTTTATCTTTCCCTGGAAGACCAGTAGTAGTTACCGATGCACATCTGGAGGCATTCTGTAATCTGTGGACTATCAGAGTGTTGTTGAAACACAGAAATTGCATGGGGATTGAATACAACAGTCACCACGCGCACTTTCCTCCATGGGAGTAATGTCTCAAACAGTCTAAGCTTTGATTGTTCCCTGGAAGACCTGTAGTAGTTTCCGATGCACATCTGGAGGCATTCTGTAATCTGTGGACTATCAGAGTGTTGACGAAACACAGAAATTGCATCGGGATTGAATATAACAGTCACCATGCGCACTTTCCTCCATGGGAGTAATGTCTCAAACAGTTTACGCTTTGATCGTTCCCTGGAAGACCAGTAGTAGTTTCCCATGCACATCTGGTTGCACTCTGTAATGTGTGGACTATCAGAGTGTTGATGAAGCACAGAAATTGCATCGGGATTGAATACAACAGTCACCATGCGCACTTTCTTCCATGGAAGTAATGTCTCAAACAGTTTACGCTTTGATCGTTCCATGGAAGACCAGTAGTAGTTCCCGATGAACATCTGGAGGCATTCTGTAATCTGTAAACTATCAGAGTGTTGTTGAAACAGAGAAATTGCATCGGGATTTAATACAACAGTCACCATGCGCAATTTTCCTAAATGGGAGTAATGTCTCAAACAGTCTACGCTTTGATCGTTCCCTGGAAGACCAGTAGTAGTTTCCGATACACATCTGGAGGCATTCTGCAATCTGTGGACCTTTAAAGTGTAGATGAAACACATAAATTGCCTCGGGATTGCATACAACAGTCACCATGCGCACTTTCCTCCATGGGAGTAACGTCTCAAACAGTTTACGCTTTTATCGTTCCCTGGAATACCAGTATAGTTTCCGATGCACATCTTTAGGAATTCTGAAATCTGTGGACTATCAGAGTGTTGATGAAACCCAGAAATTGCATCTGGATTGTATACAACAGTCACCATGCGCACTTTCCTCCATGGGAGTAATGTCTCAAACGGTCTACGCTTTGATCGTTCCCTGCAAAACCAGTAGTAGTTTCCGATGCACATCTGGAGGCATTCTGTAATCTGTGGACCTTTAAAGTGTAGATGAAACACATAAATTGCCTCGGGATTGCATACAACAGTCGCCATGCGCACTTTCCTCCATGGGAGTAACGTCTCAAACAGTTTACGCTTTTATCGTTCCCTGGAATACCAGTATAGTTTCCGATGCACATCTTTAGGAATTCTGAAATCTGTGGACTATCAGAGTGTTGATGAGACACAGAAATTGCTTCGGGATTGAATACAACAGTCACCATGCGCACTCTCCTCCATGGGAGCAATGTCTCAAACTGTCTACGCGTTGATCGTTCCCCGCAAGACCAGTAGCAGTTTCCGATGCACATCTGGAGGCATTCTGCAATCTGTGGACCTTCAAAGTGTTGATGAAACACTGAAATTGCCTCGTGATTGAATACAACAGTCACCATGCTAACTTTCCTCCATTGGAGTAATGTCTTAAACAGTTTACGCTTTGATCGCTTCCTGGAAGACCAGTAGTAGTTTCCGATGCACATCTGGAAGCATTCTGTAATCTGTGAACCGTGAAAGTGTTGATGAGACACAGAAATTGCTTTGGGATTGAATACAACAGTCACCATGCGCACTTTCCTCCATGGGAGCAATGTCTCAAACAGTCTACGCTTTGATCGTTCCCTGCAAGACCAGTAGTAGATTTCGATGCACATCTGGAGGCATTCTGTAATCTGTGGACTATTAGAGTGTTGATGAAACACAGAAATTGCATCGGGATTGATTACAACAGTCACCATGCGCACTTGTCTCCATGGGAGTAATGTCTCAAACAGTTTACGCTTTGATCGTTCCCTGGAAGACCAGTAGTAGTTTCCGATGCACATCTGGAGGCATTCTGTAATCTGTGGACTATCAGAGTGTTGTTGAAACACTGAAATTGCATCGGGATTGAATACAACAGTCACCATGCGCACTTTATTCCATGGGAGTAATGTCTCAAACAGTCTATGCTGTGATCCTTCCCTGGATGACAAGGAGTAGTTTCCGATGGATATCTGGAGGCATTCTGTAATCTGTGGACTATCAGAGTGTTGTTGAAACACAGAAATTGCATCGCGATTGAATACAACAGGCACCATGCTAACTTTCCTCCATGGGAGTAATGTCTCAAACTGTCTACACTTTGATAGCTTCCTGGAAGACCATTAGTAGTTTCCGATGCACATCTGGAGGCATTCTGTAATCTGTGAACATTCAAAGTGTTGATGAGACACAGAAATTGCATCGGGATTGAATACAACTGTCACCATGCGCACTTTCCTAAGTGAGAGTAATGTCACATAAATTCTACGCTTTGATCGTTCCCTGGAAGACCAGTAGTAGTTTCCGATGCACATCTGGTGTCATTCTGTAATCTGTGGCCTATCAGAGGGCTGATGAAACACAGAAATTGCATCGGGATTGAATTCAACGGTCACCATGCGCACATACCTCCATGGGAGTAATGTCTCAAACAGTCTACGCTTTGATCGTTCTCTGGAAGACCAGTAGTAGTTTCAGATGTACATCTGGACGGATTCTGTAATCTGTGGACTATCAGACTGTTGATGAAACAAAGAAATTGCATCGGGATTGAATACAACATGCACCATGCGCACTTTCCTCGATGGGAGTAATGTCTCAGACAGTCTATTCTTTGATCGTTCCAGGAAGACCAGTAGTAGTTTCCGAAGCACATCTGGAGGCATTCTGTAATTTGTGGACTATCTGAGTGTTGATGAAACACAGAAATTGCATCGGGACTGAATTCAACGGTCACCATGCGCATATACCTCCATGGGAGTAATGTCGTAAACAGTCTACGCTCTGATCTTTCCCTGGAGGACCAGTAGTAGATTTCGATGCACATCTGGAGGCATTCTGTAATCTGTGGACTATTAGAGTGTTGATGAAACACAGAAATTGCATCGGGATTGATTACAACAGTCACCATGCGCACTTGTCTCCATGGGAGTAATGTCTCAAACAGTTTACGCTTTGATCGTTCCCTGGAAGACCAGTAGTAGTTTCCGATGCACATCTGGAGGCATTCTGTAATCTGTGGACTATCAGAGTGTTGTTGAAACACTGAAATTGCATCGGGATTGAATACAACATGCACCATGCGCACTTTCCTCCATGGGTGTAATGTCTCCGACTGTCTACGATTTGATCGTTCCCAGGCAGACCAGTAGTAGTTTCCCATGCACATCTGGAGGCATTCTGCAATTTGTGGACTATCTGAGCATTGATGAAGCACAGAAGTTGCATCGGGACTGAATACAACAGTCACCATGCGCACTTTCCTCCATGGGAGTAATGTCGTAAACAGTCTACGCTCTAAATCGTTCCCTGGAGGACCAGTAGTAGTTTCCGATGCACATCTGAAGGCATTCTGTAGTCTGTGGAATATCAGACTGTTGATGAAACACAGAAGTTGCATCGGGACTGAATACAACACTCACCATGCGCACTTTCCCCCATGGGAGGAATGTCTCAAACGGTGTACGCTTTGATCGTTCCCTTGAAAAGCAGTAGTAGTTTCCCATGCACATCTGGTGGCATTCTGTAATCTGTGGACTATCAGAGTGTTGATGAAACACAGAAATTGCATCGGGAATGATTACAACAGTCACCGTGCGCACTTTCCTCCATGGGAGCAATGTCTCAAACAGTCTACGATTTGATCGTTCCCAGGAAGACCAGTAGTAGTTTCCGATGCACATCTGGAGGCATTCTATAATCTGTGGACTATCAGAGTGTTGATGAAACACAGAAATTACATCGGGATTGAATACAGCCGGCACCATGCTTACTTTCCTCCATGGGAGTAATGTCTCAAACAGTCTATTCTTTGATCGGTCCCTGGAAGACCAGTGTTAGTTTCCGATGCACATCTGGAGGAATTCTGTAATCTGTGGACTATGAAAGTGTTGATGAAACACAGAAATTGCATCGGGATTGAATACAACAGTCACCATCCGCACTTTTCTCCATGTTAGTAATGTCTCAATCAGTATACGCTTTGATCGTTCCCTGGAAGACCAGTGTTAGTTTCCGATGCACATGTGGAGGAATTCTGTAATCTGTGGACTATCAAAGTGTTGATGAAACACAGAAATTGCATCGGGATTGAGTACAACAGTCACCATGAGCACTTTCCTCCATGGGAGTAATGTCTCAAACAGTCTTTTTTTTATCGTTCCCTGGAAGACCAGTAGTACTTTCCGATGCACATCTGCAGGCATTCTGTAATCTGTGGACTATCAGAGTGTTGATGACACACAGAAATTCCATCGGGATTGAATTCAACGGTCACCATGCGCACATACCTCCACGGGAGTAATGTCTCAAACAGTCTACGCTTTGATCGTTCCCTGAAAGACCAGTAGTAGTTTCCGATGCACACCTGAAGGCATTCTGTAGTCTGTGGAATATCAGACTGTTGATGAAACACAGAAGTTGCATCGGGATTGAATACAACAGTCACCATGCGCACTTTCCTCCATGGGAGTAATGTCTCAAACAGTCTACGCTTTGATCGTTCCCTGGAAGACCAGTAGTAGTTTCCGATGTACATCTGGACGGATTCTGTAATCTGTGGACTATCAGACTGTTGATGAAACACAGAAATTGCATCGGGATTGAATACAACATGCACCATGCGCACTTTCCTCCATGGGAGTAATGTCTCCGACAGTCTACGATTTGATCGTTCCCAGGAAGACCAGTAGTAGTTTCCCATGCACATCTGGAGGCATTCTGTAATTTGTGGACAATCTGAGCGTTGATGAAGCACAGAAATTGCATCGGGATTGAATACAACACTCACCATGCGCACTTTCCCCCATGGGAGGAATGTCTCCACCGGTGTACGCTTTGATCGTTCCCTTGAAAACCAGTAGGAGTTTCCGATGCACATCTGGAGGCATTCTGTAATCTGTGGACTATCAGAGTGTTGATGAAACACAGAAATTGCATCGGGAATGAATACAACAGTCACCATGCGCACTTTCCTCCATGGGAGCAATGTCTCAAACAGTCTACGCTTTGATCGTTCCCTGGAGGACCAGTAGTAGTTTCCGATGCACATCTGGAGGCATTCTGTAATCCGTGGACCTTCAAAGTGTTGATGAAACACAGAAATTGCATCGGAATTGAATACAACAGTCACCAATCGCAGTTTTCTCCATGGGAGTTATTCTCAAACGTCTACGCTTTGATCGTTCCCTGGAAGACCAGTAGTAGTTTCCGACGCACATCTGGAGGCATTCTGTAATCTGTGGACCTTAAAAGTGTTGATGAAACAAAGAAATTGCCTCGGGATTGAATACAACAGTCACCATGCGCACTTTCCTCCATGGGAATAATGTCTGAAACAGTCTACGCTTTGATCGTGCCCTGGAAGACCAGTAGTAGTTTCCGATGCACATCTGGAGGCATTCTGTAATCTGTGGACTATCAGAGTGTTGATGAAACACAGAAATTGCATCGGGATTGAATACAACAGTCACCATGCCCACTTTCCTCCATGGGAGTAATGTCTGAAATAGTCTACGATTTGATCTTTCCCAGGAAGACCAGTAGTAGTTTCCGATGCACATCTGGAGACAATCTGTAATCTGTGGACTATCAGAGTGTTGATGAAACAGAGAAATTGCATCGGAATTTTATACAACAGTCACCACGCGCACTTTCCTCCGTGGGAGTAATGTCTCAAACAGTCTACGCTTTGATCGTTCGCTGGAAGACCAGTGGTCGTTCCGATGCACATCTGGAGGCATTCTGTAATCTGTGGACTATCAGAGTGGTGATGAAACTCAGAAATTGCAACGGGCTTGTATACAGCAGTCTCCATGCGCACTTTACTCCATGGGAGTAATGTCTCTAACAAACTACTATTTGATCGTTCCTTGGAAGACCAGTAGTAGTTTCCAATGCGCATCTGGAGGGATTCTGTAATCTGTGGATTATCAGACTGTTGATGAAACACAGAAATTGCATCGGGATTAAATACAACATTCATTATGCGCACTTTCCTCGATGGGAGTAATGTCTCAGACAGTCTACGATTTGATCGTTCCCAGGAAGACCAGTAGTAGTTTCCGATGCACATCTGGAGGCATTCTGTAATCTGTGGACTATCAGAGTGTTGACGAAACACAGACAATGCATCGAGATTGAATACAACAGTCACCATGCACACTTTCCTCCATGGGAGTAATGTCTTAAAGAGATTACGCTTTGAGCGTTCCCTGGAAGACCAGTAGTAGTTTCCGATGCACTTCTGGTGGCATTCTGTAATCTGTGGGCTATCAGAGCGTTGATGAAACACAGAAATTGCTTCGGGAATCAATACAACAGACACCATCCGCACTTTCCTCCATGGGAGTAATGTCTCAAAGAGTTTACGCTTTGATCGTTCCCTTGAAACCAGTAGTAGTTTCCGATGCACATCTGGAGGCATTCTGTAATCTGTGGACTATCTGAGTGTTGATGAAACACAGAAACTACATCGGGGTTGAATACAACAGTCACCATGCGCAATTTCCTCCATAAAAGTAATGTCTCAAACAGACTACGCTTTTATAGTTCCTTGGAAGACCAGTAGTAGTTTCCGATGCACATCTGTAGGCATTCTATAATCTGTGGACTATCAGAGTGTTGATGAAACACAGAAATTACATCGGGATTGAATACAAACGGCACCATGCTTACTTTCCTCCATGGGAGTAATGTCTCAAACAGTCTATTCTTTGATCGTTCCCTGGAAGACCAGTGTTAGTTTCCGATGCACATCTGGAGGATTTCTGTAATCTGTGGACTATCAAAGTGTTGATGAAACACAGAAATTGCATCGGGATTGAATACAACAGTCACCATCCGCACTTTCCTCCATGTTAGTAATGTCTCAATCAGTCTACGCTTTGATCATTCCCTGGAAGACCAGTGTTAGTTTCCGTTGTACATCTGGAGGCATTCTGTAATCTGTGGACTATCAGAGTGTTGATGAAACACAGAAATTGCATCGGAATTGAATACAACATGCACCATGCGCACTTTCCTCCATGGGAGTAATGTCTCCGACTGTCTACGATTTGATCGTTCCCAGGAAGACCAGTAGTAGTTTCCCATGCACATCTGGAGGCATTCTGTAATTTGTGGACTATCTGAGCGTTGATGAAGCACAGAAATTGCATCGGGATTGAATACAACACTCACCATGCGCACTTTCCCCCATGGGAGGAATGTCTCCACCGGTGTACGCTTTGATCGTTCCCTTGAAAACCAGTAGGAGTTTCCGATGCACATCTGGAGGCATTCTGTAATCTGTGGACTATCAGAGTGTTGATGAAACAAAGAAATTGCATCGGGAATGAATACAACAGTCACCATGCGCACTTTCCTCCATGGGAGCAATGTCTCAAACAGTCTACGCTTTGATCGTTCCCTGGAGGACCAGTAGTAGTTTCCGATGCACATCTGGAGACATTCTGTAATCCGTGGACCTTCAAAGTGTTGATGAAACACAGAAATTGCATCGGAATTGAATACAAAAGTCACCAATCGCAGTTTTCTCCATGGGAGTTATTCTCAAACGTCTACGCTTTGATCGTTCCCTGGAAGACCAGTAGTAGTTTCCGACGCACATCTGGAGGCATTCTGTAATCTGTGGACCTTAAAAGTGTTGATGAAACAAAGAAATTGCCTCGGGATTGAATACAACAGTCACCATGCGCACTTTCCTCCATGGGAATAATGTCTGAAACAGTCTACGCTTTGATCGTTCCCTGGAAGACCAGTAGTAGTTTCCGATGCACATCTGGAGGCATTCTGTAATCTGTGGACTATCAGAGTGTTGACAAAACACAGACAATGCATCGAGATTGAATACAACAGTCACCATGCACACTTTCCTCCATGGGAGTAATGTCTTAAAGAGTTTACGCTTTGAGCGTTCCCTGGAAGACCAGTAGTAGTTTCCGATGCACTTCTGGTGGCATTCTGTAATCTGTGGGCTGTCAGAGCGTTGATGAAACGCAGAAATTGCTTCGGGAATCAATACAACAGTCACCATCCGCACTTTCCTCCATGGGAGTAATGTCTCAAAGAGTTTACGCTTTGATGGTTCCCTTGAAACCAGTAGTAGTTTCCGATGCACATCTGGAGGCATTCTGTAATCTGTGGACTATCTGAGTGTTGATGAAACACAGAAATTGCATCGGGATTGAATACAACAGTCACCATCCGTACTTTCCTCCATGTTAGTAATATCTCAATCAGTCTACGCTTTGATCGTTCCCTGGAAGACCAGTGTGAGTTTCCGATGCACATCTGGAGGAATTCTGTAATCTGTGGACTATCAAAGTGTTGATGAAACACATAAATTGCATCGGGATTGAATACAACAGTCACCATGCGCACTTTCCTCCTTGGGATTAATGTCTCTAACACTCTACGCTTTGATCGTTCGCTGGAAGACCAGTAGTAGTTTCCGATGCTCATCTGAAGGCATTCTGCAATCTGTGGACTATCAGAGTGTTGATGAAACACAGAAATTGCTTCGGGATTGAATACAACAGTCACCATGAGCACTTTCCTCCATGGGAGTAATGTCTCAAACAGTCTTTTTTTTATCGTTCCCTGGAAGACCAGTAGTAGTTTCCGATGCACATCTGCAGGCATTCTATAATCTGTGGTCTATCAGAGTGTTGATGACACACAGAAATTCCATCGGGATTGAATTCAACGGTCACCATGCGCACATACCTCCATGGGAGTAATGTCTCAAACAGTCTACGCTTTGATCGTTCCCTGAAAGACAAGTAGTAGTTTCCGATGCACACCTGAAGGCATTCTGTAGTCTGTGGAATATCAGACTGTTGATGAAATACAGAAGTGTCATCGATATTGAATACAACAGTCACCATGCGCACTTTCCTCCATGGGAGTAATGTCTCAAACAGTCTACGCTTTGATCGTTCCCTGGAAGACCAGTGTTAGTTTCCGATGCACATCTGGAGGAATTCTGTAATCTGTGGACTATCAGACTGTTGATGAAACACAGAAATTGCATCGGGATTTAATACAACATGCACCATGCGCACTTTCCTCCATGGGAGTAATGTCTCCGACAGTCTACGATTTGATCGTTCCCAGGAAGACCAGTAGTAGTTTCCCATGCACATCTGGAGGCATTCTGTAATTTGTGGACTATCTGAGCGTTGATGAAGCACAGAAATTGCATCGGGATCGAATACAACACTCACCATGCGCACTTTCCCCCATGGGAGGAATGTCTCCACCGGTGTACGCTTTGATCGTTCCCTTGAAAACCAGTAGGAGTTTCCGATGCACATCTGGAGGCATTCTGTAATCTGTGGACTATCAGAGTGTTGACGAAACACAGAAATTGCATCGGGAATGAATACAACAGTCACCATGCGCACTTTCCTCCATGGGAGCAATGTCTCAAACAGTCTACGCTTTGATCGTTCCCTGGAAGACCAGTAGTAGTTTCCGATGCACATCTGGAGGCATTCTGTAATCTGTGGACTATCAGAGTGTTGATGAAACACAGAAATTGCATCGGGATTGAATACAACAGTCACCATGCCCACTTTCCTCCATGGGAGTAATGTCTGAAACAGTCTACGATTTGATCTTTCCCAGGAAGACCAGTAGTAGTTTCCGATGCACATCTGGAGACAATCTGTAATCTGTGGACTATCAGAGTGTTGATGAAACAGAGAAATTGCATCGGAATTTTATACAACAGTCACCACGCGCACTTTCCTCCATGGGTGTAATATCTCAAACAGTCTACGCTTTGATCGTTCGCTAGAAGACCAGTGGTCGTTCCGATGCACATCTGGAGGCATTCTGTAATCTGTGGACTATCAGACTGTTGATGAAACACAGAAATTGCATCGGGATTAAATACAACATTCACCATGCGCACTTTCCTCGATGGGAGTAATGTCTCAGACAGTCTACGATTTGATCGTTCCCAGGAAGACCAGTAGTAGTTTCCGATGCACATCTGGAGTCATTCTGTAATCTGTGCACTATCAGAGTGTTGACGAAACACAGACAATGCATCGAGATTGAATACAACAGCCACCATGCACACTTTCCTCCATGGGAGTAATGTCTTAAAGAGTTTACGCTTTGAGCGTTCCCTGGAAGACCAGTAGTAGTTTCCGATGCACTTCTGGTGGCATTCTGTAATCTGTGGACTATCAGAGCGTTGATGAAACACAGAAATTGCTTCGGGAATCAATACAACAGTCACCATCCGCACTTTCCTCCATGGGAGTAATGTCTCAAAGAGTTTACGCTTTGATCGTTCCCTTGAAACCAGTAGTAGTTTCCGATGCACATCTGGTGGCATTCTGTAATCTGTGGACTATCTGAGTGTTGATGAAACACAGAAACTACATCGGGGTTGAATACAACAGTCACCATGCGCAATTTCCACCATAAAAGTAATGTCTCAAACAGACCACGCTTTTATAGTTCCTTGGAAGACCAGTAGTAGTTTCCGATGCACATCTGTAGGCATTCTATAATCTGTGGACTATCAGAGTGTTGATGAAACACAGAAATTACATCGGAATTGAATACAACCGGCACCATGCTTACTTTCCTCCATGGGAGTAATGTCTCAAACAGTCTATTCTTTGATCGTTCCCTGGAAGACCAGTGTTAGTTTCCGATGCACATCTGGAGGAATTCTGTAATCTGTGGACTATCAAAGTGTTGATGAAACACAGAAATTGCATCGGGATTGAATACAACAGTCACCATGCGCACTTTCCTCCTTGGGATTAATGCCTCAAACAGTCTTTTTTTTATCGTTCCCAGGAAGACCAGTAGTAGTTTCCGATGCACATCTGCAGGCATTCTGTAATCTGTGGACTGTCAGAGTGTTGATGAACCACAGACATTCCATCAGGATTGAATTCAACGGTCACCATGCGCACATACCTCCATGGGAGTAATTTCTCAAACAGTCTACGCTTTGATCGTTCCCTGAAAGACCAGTAGTAGTTTCCGATGCACATCTGAAGGCATTCTGTAGTCTGTGGAATATCAGACTGATGATGAAACACAGAAGTTGCATCGGGATTGAATACAACAGTCACCATGCGCACTTTCCTCCATGGGAGTAATGTCTCAAACAGTCTACGCTTTGATCGTTCCCTGGAAGACCAGTAGTAGTTTCCGATGTACATCTGGACGGATTGTGTAATCTGTGGACTATCAGACTGGTGATGAAACACAGAAATTGCATCGGGATTGAATACAACATGCACCATGCGCACTTTCCTCCATGGGAGTAATGTCTCCGACAGCCTACGATTTGATCGTTCCCAGGAAGACCAGTAGTAGTTTCCCATGCACATCTGGAGGCATTCTGTAATTTGTGGACTATCTGAGCGTTGATGAAGCACAGAAATTGCATCGGGATTGAATACAACACTCACCATGCGCACTTTCCCCCATGGGAGGAATGTCTCCACCGGTGTACGCTTTGATCGTTCCCTTGAAAACCAGTAGGAGTTTCCGATGCACATCTGGAGGCATTCTGTAATTTGTGGACTATCAGAGTGTTGATGAAACACAGAAATTGCATCGGGATTAAATACAACATTCACCATGCGCACTTTCCTCGATGGGAGTAATGTCTCAGACAGTCTACGATTTGATCGTTCCCAGGAAGACCAGTAGTAGTTTCCGATGCACATCTGGAGGCATTCTGTAATCTGTGGACTATCAGAGTGTTGACGAAACACAGATAATGCATCGAGATTGAATACAACAGTCACCATGCACACTTTCCTCCATGGGAGTAATGTCTTAAATAGTTTACGCTTTGAGCGTTCCCTGGAAGACCAGTAGTAGTTTCCGATGCACTTCTGGTGGCATTCTGTAATCTGTGGACTATCAGAGCGTTGATGAAACACAGAAATTGCTTCGGGAATCAATACAACAGTCACCATCCGCACTTTCCTCCATGGGAGTAATGTCTCAAAGAGTTTACGCTTTGATAGTTCCCTTGAAACCAGTAGTAGTTTCCGATGCACATCTGGAGGCATTCTGTAATCCGTGGACTATCTGAGTGTTGATGAAAAACAAAAACTGCATCGGGGTTGAATACAACAGTCACCATGCGCAATTTCCTCCATAAAAGTAATGTCTCAAACAGACTACGCTTTTATAGTTCCCTGGAAGACCAGTAGTAGTTTCCGATGCACATCTGTAGGCATTCTATAATCTGTGGACTATCAGAGTGTTGATGAAACACAGAAATTACATCGGGATTGAATACAACCGGCACCATGCTTACTTTCCTCCATGGGAGTAATGTCTCAAACAGTCTATTCTTTGATCGTTCCCTGGAAGACCAGTGTTAGTTTCCGATGCACATCTGGAGGAATTCTGTAATCTGTGGACTATGAAAGTGTTGATGAAACACAGAAATTGCATCGGGATTGAATACAACAGTCACCATCCGCACTTTTCTCCATGTTAGTAATGTCTCAATCAGTATACGCTTTGATCGTTCCCTGGAAGACCAGTGTTAGTTTCCGATGCACATGTGGAGGAATTCTGTAATCTGTGGACTATCAAAGTGTTGATGAAACACAGAAATTGCATCGGGATTGAATACAACAGACACCATGCGCACTTTCCTCCTTGGGAGTAATGTCTCTAATACTCTACGCATTGATCGTTCGCTGGAAGACCAGTAGTAGTTTCCGATGCACATCTGGAGGCATTCTGTAATCTGTGGACTATCAGAGTGTTGATGAAACACAGAAATTGCATCGGGATTGAATACAATAGTCAGAATTCGCAGTTTCCTCCATGGGAGTAATTCTCAAACGTCTACGCTTTGATCGTTCCCTGGAAAACCAGTAGTGGTTTCCGACGCACATCTGGAGGCATTACGTAATCTGTGGACCTTCAAAGTGTTGATGAAACACAGACATTGCCTCGAGATTGTATACAACAGTCACCATGCCCACTTTCCTCCATGGGAGTAATGTCTGAAACAGTCTACGCTTTGATCGTTCCCAGGAAGACCAGTAGTAGTTTCCGATGCACATCTGGAGTCAATCTGTAACCTGTGGACTATCAGAGTGTTGATGAAAAACAGAAATTGCATCGGGATTGAATACAACAGTCACCATGCGCACTTTCCTCCATGGGTGTAATGTCTCAAACTGTCTACGCTTTGATCGTTCGCTGGAAGACCAGTGGTAGTTCCGATGCACATCTGGAGGCATTCTGTAATCTGTGGACTCTCAGAGTGTTAATGAAACACAGAAATTGCGTGGGGATTGAATACAACAGTCACCATGAGCACTTTCCTCCATGGGAGTAATGTCTCAAACAGTCTTTTTTTTATCGTTCCCTGGAAGACCAGTAGTAGTTTCCGATGCACATCTGGAGGCATTCTGTGATCTGTGGACTATCAGAGTGTTGATGACACACAGAAATTGCATCGGGATTGAATTCAACGGTCACCATGCGCACATACCTCTATGGGAGTAATGTCTCAAAGAGTCTACGCCTCGATCGTTCCCTGGAAGACCAGTAGTAGTTTCCGATGCACATCTGAAGGCATTCTGTAGTCTGTGGAATATCGGACTGTTGATGAAACACAGAAGTTGTATCGGGATTGAATACAACAGTGACCATGCACACTTTCCTCTATGGGAGTAATGTCTCAAACAGTCTACGCTTTGATCGTTCCCTGGAAGACCAGTAGTAGTTTACGATGTACATCTGGACGGATTGTGTAATCTGTGGACTATCAGACTGGTGATGAAACACAGAAATTGCATCGGGATTGAATACAACATGCACCATGCGCACTTTCCTCAATGGGAGTAATGTCTCCGACAGTCTACGATTTGATCGTTCCCAGGAAGACCAGTAGTAGTTTCCCATGCACATCTGGAGGCATTCTGTAATTTGTGGACTATCTGAGCGTTGATGAAGCACAGAAATTGCATCGGGATTGAATACAACACTCACCATGCGCACTTTCCCCCATGGGAGGAATGTCTCCACCGGTGTACGCTTTGATCGTTCCCTTGAAAACCAGTAGGAGTTTCCGATGCACATCTGGAGGCATTCTGTAATTTGTTTACTATCAGAGTGTTGATGAAACACAGAAATTGCATCGGGATTAAATACAACATTCACCATGCGCACTTTCCTCGATGGGAGTAATGTCTCAGACAGTCTACGATTTGATCGTTCCCAGGAAGACCAGTAGTAGTTTCCGATGCACATCTGGAGGCATTCTGTAATCTGTGGACTATCAGAGTGTTGACGAAACACAGATAATGCATCGAGATTGAATACAACAGTCACCATGCACACTTTCCTCCATGGGAGTAATGTCTTAAATAGTTTACGCTTTGAGCGTTCCCTGGAAGACCAGTAGTAGTTTCCGATGCACTTCTGGTGGCATTCTGTAATCTGTGGACTATCAAAGCGTTGATGAAACACAGAAATTGCTTCGGGAATCAATACAACAGTCACCATCCGCACTTTCCTCCATGGGAGTAATGTCTCAAAGAGTTTACGCTTTGGTAGTTCCCTTGAAACCAGTAGTAGTTTCCGATGCACATCTGGAGGCATTCTGTAATCCGTGGACTATCTGAGTGTTGATGAAAAACAAAAACTGCATCGGGGTTGAATACAACAGTCACCATGCGCAATTTCCTCCATAAAAGTAATGTCTCAAACAGACTACGCTTTTATAGTTCCCTGGAAGACCAGTAGTAGTTTCCGATGCACATCTGTAGGCATTCTATAATCTGTGGACTATCAGAGTGTTGATGAAACACAGAAATTACATCGGGATTGAATACAACCGGCACCATGCTTACTTTCCTCCATGGGAGTAATGTCTCAAACAGTCTATTCTTTGATCGTTCCCTGGAAGACCAGTGTTAGTTTCCGATGCACATCTGGAGGAATTCTGTAATCTGTGGACTATGAAAGTGTTGATGAAACACAGAAATTGCATCGGGATTGAATACAACAGTCACCATCCGCACTTTTCTCCATGTTAGTAATGTCTCAATCAGTATACGCTCTGATCGTTCCCTGGAAGACCAGTGTTAGTTTCCGATGCACATGTGGAGGAATTCTGTAATCTGTGGACTATCAAAGTGTTGATGAAACACAGAAATTGCATCGGGACTGAATACAACAGACACCATGCGCACTTTCCTCCTTGGGAGTAATGTCTCTAATACTCTACGCTTTGATCGTTCGCTGGAAGACCAGTAGTAGTTTCCGATGCACATCTGGAGGCATTCTGTAATCTGTGGACTATCAGAGTGTTGATGAAACACAGACATTGCCTCGAGATTGTATACAACAGTCACCATGCCCACTTTCCTCCATGGGAGTAATGTCTGAAACAGTCTACGCTTTGATCGTTCCCAGGAAGACCAGTAGTAGTTTCCGATGCACATCTGGAGACAATCTGTAATCTGTGGACTATCAGAGTGTTGATGAAAAACAGAAATTGCATCGGGATTGAATACAACAGTCACCATGCGCACTTTCCTCCATGGGTGTAATGTCTCAAACTGTCTACGCTTTGATCGTTCGCTGGAAGACCAGTGGTAGTTCCGATGCACATCTGGAGGCATTCTGTAATCTGTGGACTCTCAGAGTGTTAATGGAACACAGAAATTGCATCGGGATTGAATACAACAGTCACCATGAGCAATTTCCTCCATGGGAGTAATGTCTCAAACAGTCTTTTTTTTTATCGTTCCCTGGCAGACCAGTAGTAGTTTCCGATGCACATCTGGAGGCATTCTGTGATCTGTGGACTATCAGAGTGTTGATGACACACAGAAATTGCATCGGGATTGAATTCAACGGTCACCATGCGCACATACCTCTATGGGAGTAATGTCTCAAAGAGTCTACGCCTCGATCGTTCCCTGGAAGACCAGTAGTAGTTTCCGATGCACATCTTAAGGCATTCTGTAGTCTGTGGAATATCGGACTGTTGATGAAACACAGAAGTTGTATCGGGATTGAATACAACAGTGACCATGCGCACTTTCCTCTATGGGAGTAATGTCTCAAACAGTCTACGCTTTGATCGTTCCCTGGAAGACCAGTAGTAGTTTACGATGTACATCTGGATGGATTCTGTAATCTGTGGACTATCAGACTGTTGATGAAACACAGAAATTGCATCGGGATTGAATACAACATGCACCATGCGCACTTTCCTCGATGGGAGTAATGTCTCAGACAGTCTATTCTTTGATCGTTCCCAGGAAGACCAGTAGTAGTTTCCGAAGCACATCTGGAGGCATTCTGTAATTTGTGGACTATCTGAGTGTTGATGAAACACAGAAATTGCATCGGGACTGAATTCAAGCTTCACCATGCGCACATACCTCCATGGGAGTAATGTCTCAAACAGTCTACGCTTTGATCGTTAACAGGAAGACCAGTAGTAGTTTCCGATGCACATCTGAAGGCATACTGTAGTCTGTGGAATATCAGACTGTTGATGAAACACAGAAGTTGCATCGAGACTGAATACAACAGTCACCATGCGCACTTTCCTCCATGGGTGTAATGTCTCAAACTGTCTACGCTTTGATCGTTCCCTGGAAGACCAGTGTTAGTTTCCGATGCACATGTGGAGGAATTCTGTAATCTGTGGACTATCAAAGTGTTGATGAAACACAGAAATTGCATCGGGATTGAATACAACAGACACCATGCGCACTTTCCTCCTTGGGAGTAATGTCTCTAATACTCTACGCTTTGATCGTTCGCTGGAAGACCAGTAGTAGTTTCCGATGCACATCTGGAGGCATTCTGTAATCTGTGGACTATCAGAGTGTTGATGAAACACAGAAATTGCATCGGGATTGAATACAATAGTCAGAATTCGCAGTTTCCTCCATGGGAGTAATTCTCAAACGTCTACGCTTTGATCGTTCCCTGGAAAACCAGTAGTGGTTTCCGACGCACATCTGGAGGCATTATGTAATCTGTGGACCTTCAAAGTGTTGATGAAACACAGACATTGCCTCGAGATTGTATACAACAGTCACCATGCCCACTTTCCTCCATGGGAGTAATGTCTGAAACAGTCTACACTTTGATCGTTCCCAGGAAGACCAGTAGTAGTTTCCGATGCACATCTGGAGACAATCTGTAATCTGTGGACTATTAGAGTGTTGATGAAAAACAGAAATTGCATCGGGATTGAATACAACAGTCACCATGCGCACTTTCCTCCATGGGTGTAATGTCTCAAACTGTCTACGCTTTGATCGTTCGCTGGAAGACCAGTGGTAGTTCCGATGCACATCTGGAGGCATTCTGTAATCTGTGGACTCTCAGAGTGTTAATGAAACACAGAAATTGCATCGGGATTGAATACAACAGTCACCATGAGCACTTTCCTCCATGGGAGTAATGTCTCAAACAGTCTTTTTTTTATCGTTCCCTGGAAGACCAGTAGTAGTTTCCGATGCACATCTGGAGGCATTCTGTGATCTGTGGACTATCAGAGTGTTGATGACACACAGAAATTGCATCGGGATTGAATTCAACGGTCAACATGCGCACATACCTCTATGGGAGTAATGTCTCAAACAGTCTACGCCTCGATCGTTCCCTGGAAGACCAGTAGTAGTTTCCGATGCACATCTGAAGGCATTCTGTAGTCTGTGGAATATCGGACTGTTGATGAAACACAGAAGTTGTATCGGGATTGAATACAACAGTGACCATGCGCACTTTCCTCTATGGGAGTAATGTCTCAAACAGTCTACGCTTTGATCGTTCCCTGGAAGACCAGTAGTAGTTTACGATGTACATCTGGACGGATTGTGTAATCTGTGGACTATCAGACTGGTGATGAAACACAGAAATTGCATCGGGATTGAATACAACATGCACCATGCGCACTTTCCTCAATGGGAGTAATGTCTCCGACAGTCTACGATTTGATCGTTCCCAGGAAGACCAGTAGTAGTTTCCCATGCACATCTGGAGGCATTCTGTAATTTGTGGACTATCTGAGCGTTGATGAAGCACAGAAATTGCATCGGGATTGAATACAACACTCACCATGCGCACTTTCCCCCATGGGAGGAATGTCTCCACCGGTGTACGCTTTGATCGTTCCCTTGAAAACCAGTAGGAGTTTCCGATGCACATCTGGAGGCATTCTGTAATTTGTGGACTATCAGAGTGTTGATGAAACACAGAAATTGCATCGGGATTAAATACAACATTCACCATGCGCACTTTCCTCGATGGGAGTAATGTCTCAGACAGTCTACGATTTGATCGTTCCCAGGAAGACCAGTAGTAGTTTCCGATGCACATCTGGAGGCATTCTGTAATCTGTGGACTATCAGAGTGTTGACGAAACACAGATAATGCATCGAGATTGAATACAACAGTCACCATGCACACTTTCCTCCATGGGAGTAATGTCTTAAATAGTTTACGCTTTGAGCGTTCCCTGGAAGACCAGTAGTAGTTTCCGATGCACTTCTGGTGGCATTCTGTAATCTGTGGACTATCAGAGCGTTGATGAAACACAGAAATTGCTTCGGGAATCAATACAACAGTCACCATCCGCACTTTCCTCCATGGGAGTAATGTCTCAAAGAGTTTACGCTTTGATAGTTCCCTTGAAACCAGTAGTAGTTTCCGATGCACATCTGGAGGCATTCTGTAATCCGTGGACTATCTGAGTGTTGATGAAAAACAAAAACTGCATCGGGGTTGAATACAACAGTCACCATGCGCAATTTCCTCCATAAAAGTAATGTCTCAAACAGACTACGCTTTTATAGTTCCCTGGAAGACCAGTAGTAGTTTCCGATGCACATCTGTAGGCATTCTATAATCTGTGGACTATCAGAGTGTTGATGAAACACAGAAATTACATCGGGATTGAATACAACCGGCACCATGCTTACTTTCCTCCATGGGAGTAATGTCTCAAACAGTCTATTCTTTGATCGTTCCCTGGAAGACCAGTGTTAGTTTCCGATGCACATCTGGAGGAATTCTGTAATCTGTGGACTATGAAAGTGTTGATGAAACACAGAAATTGCATCGGGATTGAATACAACAGTCACCATCCGCACTTTTCTCCATGTTAGTAATGTCTCAATCAGTATACGCTCTGATCGTTCCCTGGAAGACCAGTGTTAGTTTCCGATGCACATGTGGAGGAATTCTGTAATCTGTGGACTATCAAAGTGTTGATGAAACACAGAAATTGCATCGGGACTGAATACAACAGACACCATGCGCACTTTCCTCCTTGGGAGTAATGTCTCTAATACTCTACGCTTTGATCGTTCGCTGGAAGACCAGTAGTAGTTTCCGATGCACATCTGGAGGCATTCTGTAATCTGTGGACTATCAGAGTGTTGATGAAACACAGAAATTGCATCGGGATTGAATACAATAGTCAGAATTCGCAGTTTCCTCCATGGGAGTAATTCTCAAACGTCTACGCTTTGATCGTTCCCTGGAAAACCAGTAGTGGTTTCCGACGCACATCTGGAGGCATTACGTAATCTGTGGACCTTCAAAGTGTTGATGAAACACAGACATTGCCTCGAGATTGTATACAACAGTCACCATGCCCACTTTCCTCCATGGGAGTAATGTCTGAAACAGTCTACGCTTTGATCGTTCCCAGGAAGACCAGTAGTAGTTTCCGATGCACATCTGGAGACAATCTGTAATCTGTGGACTATCAGAGTGTTGATGAAAAACAGAAATTGCATCGGGATTGAATACAACAGTCACCATGCGCACTTTCCTCCATGGGTGTAATGTCTCAAACTGTCTACGCTTTGATCGTTCGCTGGAAGACCAGTGGTAGTTCCGATGCACATCTGGAGGCATTCTGTAATCTGTGGACTCTCAGAGTGTTAATGGAACACAGAAATTGCTTCGGGATTGAATACAACAGTCACCATGAGCACTTTCCTCCATGGGAGTAATGTCTCAAACAGTCTTTTTTTTATCGTTCCCTGGCAGACCAGTAGTAGTTTCCGATGCACATCTGGAGGCATTCTGTGATCTGTGGACTATCAGAGTGTTGATGACACACAGAAATTGCATCGGGATTGAATTCAACGGTCACCATGCGCACATACCTCTATGGGAGTAATGTCTCAAAGAGTCTACGCCTCGATCGTTCCCTGGAAGACCAGTAGTAGTTTCCGATGCACATCTGAAGGCATTCTGTAGTCTGTGGAATATCGGACTGTTGATGAAACACAGAAGTTGTATCGGGATTGAATACAACAGTGACCATGCGCACTTTCCTCTATGGGAGTAATGTCTCAAACAGTCTACGCTTTGATCGTTCCCTGGAAGACCAGTAGTAGTTTACGATGTACATCTGGATGGATTCTGTAATCTGTGGACTATCAGACTGTTGATGAAACACAGAAATTGCATCGGGATTGAATACAACATGCACCATGCGCACTTTCCTCGATGGGAGTAATGTCTCAGACAGTCTATTCTTTGATCGTTCCCAGGAAGACCAGTAGTAGTTTCCGAAGCACATCTGGAGGCATTCTGTAATTTGTGGACTATCTGAGTGTTGATGAAACCCAGAAATTGCATCGGGACTGAATTCAAGCTTCACCATGCGCACATACCTCCATGGGAGTAATGTCTCAAACAGTCTACGCTTTGATCGTTAACAGGAAGACCAGTAGTAGTTTCCGATGCACATCTGAAGGCATACTGTAGTCTGTGGAATATCAGACTGTTGATGAAACACAGAAGTTGCATCGAGACTGAATACAACAGTCACCATGCGCACTTTCCTCCATGGGTGTAATGTCTCAAACTGTCTACGCTTTGATCGTTCCCTGGAAGACCAGTGTTAGTTTCCGATGCACATGTGGAGGAATTCTGTAATCTGTGGACTATCAAAGTGTTGATGAAACACAGAAATTGCATCGGGATTGAATACAACAGACACCATGCGCACTTTCCTCCTTGGGAGTAATGTCTCTAATACTCTACGCTTTGATCGTTCGCTGGAAGACCAGTAGTAGTTTCCGATGCACATCTGGAGGCATTCTGTAATCTGTGGACTATCAGAGTGTTGATGAAACACAGAAATTGCATCGGGATTGAATACAATAGTCAGAATTCGCAGTTTCCTCCATGGGAGTAATTCTCAAACGTCTACGCTTTGATCGTTCCCTGGAAAACCAGTAGTGGTTTCCGACGCACATCTGGAGGCATTATGTAATCTGTGGACCTTCAAAGTGTTGATGAAACACAGACATTGCCTCGAGATTGTATACAACAGTCACCATGCCCACTTTCCTCCATGGGAGTAATGTCTGAAACAGTCTACACTTTGATCGTTCCCAGGAAGACCAGTAGTAGTTTCCGATGCACATCTGGAGACAATCTGTAATCTGTGGACTATTAGAGTGTTGATGAAAAACAGAAATTGCATCGGGATTGAATACAACAGTCACCATGCGCACTTTCCTCCATGGGTGTAATGTCTCAAACTGTCTACGCTTTGATCGTTCGCTGGAAGACCAGTGGTAGTTCCGATGCACATCTGGAGGCATTCTGTAATCTGTGGACTCTCAGAGTGTTAATGAAACACAGAAATTGCATCGGGATTGAATACAACAGTCACCATGAGCACTTTCCTCCATGGGAGTAATGTCTCAAACAGTCTTTTTTTTATCGTTCCCTGGAAGACCAGTAGTAGTTTCCGATGCACATCTGGAGGCATTCTGTGATCTGTGGACTATCAGAGTGTTGATGACACACAGAAATTGCATCGGGATTGAATTCAACGGTCAACATGCGCACATACCTCTATGGGAGTAATGTCTCAAACAGTCTACGCCTCGATCATTCCCTGGAAGACCAGTAGTAGTTTCCGATGCACATCTGAAGGCATTCTGTAGTCTGTGGAATATCGGACTGTTGATGAAACACAGAAGTTGTATCGGGATTGAATACAACAGTGACCATGCGCACTTTCCTCTATGGGAGTAATGTCTCAAACAGTCTACGCTTTGATCGTTCCCTGGAAGACCAGTAGTAGTTTACGATGTACATCTGGACGGATTGTGTAATCTGTGGACTATCAGACTGGTGATGAAACACAGAAATTGCATCGGGATTGAATACAACATGCACCATGCGCACTTTCCTCAATGGGAGTAATGTCTCCGACAGTCTACGATTTGATCGTTCCCAGGAAGACCAGTAGTAGTTTCCCATGCACATCTGGAGGCATTCTGTAATTTGTGGACTATCTGAGCGTTGATGAAGCACAGAAATTGCATCGGGATTGAATACAACACTCACCATGCGCACTTTCCCCCATGGGAGGAATGTCTCCACCGGTGTACGCTTTGATCGTTCCCTTGAAAACCAGTAGGAGTTTCCGATGCACATCTGGAGGCATTCTGTAATTTGTGGACTATCAGAGTGTTGATGAAACACAGAAATTGCATCGGGATTAAATACAACATTCACCATGCGCACTTTCCTCGATGGGAGTAATGTCTCAGACAGTCTACGATTTGATCGTTCCCAGGAAGACCAGTAGTAGTTTCCGATGCACATCTGGAGGCATTCTGTAATCTGTGGACTATCAGAGTGTTGACGAAACACAGATAATGCATCGAGATTGAATACAACAGTCACCATGCACACTTTCCTCCATGGGAGTAATGTCTTAAATAGTTTACGCTTTGAGCGTTCCCTGGAAGACCAGTAGTAGTTTCCGATGCACTTCTGGTGGCATTCTGTAATCTGTGGACTATCAGAGCGTTGATGAAACACAGAAATTGCTTCGGGAATCAATACAACAGTCACCATCCGCACTTTCCTCCATGGGAGTAATGTCTCAAAGAGTTTACGCTTTGATAGTTCCCTTGAAACCAGTAGTAGTTTCCGATGCACATCTGGAGGCATTCTGTAATCCGTGGACTATCTGAGTGTTGATGAAAAACAAAAACTGCATCGGGGTTGAATACAACAGTCACCATGCGCAATTTCCTCCATAAAAGTAATGTCTCAAACAGACTACGCTTTTATAGTTCCCTGGAAGACCAGTAGTAGTTTCCGATGCACATCTGTAGGCATTCTATAATCTGTGGACTATCAGAGTGTTGATGAAACACAGAAATTACATCGGGATTGAATACAACCGGCACCATGCTTACTTTCCTCCATGGGAGTAATGTCTCAAACAGTCTATTCTTTGATCGTTCCCTGGAAGACCAGTGTTAGTTTCCGATGCACATCTGGAGGAATTCTGTAATCTGTGGACTATGAAAGTGTTGATGAAACACAGAAATTGCATCGGGATTGAATACAACAGTCACCATCCGCACTTTTCTCCATGTTAGTAATGTCTCAATCAGTATACGCTCTGATCGTTCCCTGGAAGACCAGTGTTAGTTTCCGATGCACATGTGGAGGAATTCTGTAATCTGTGGACTATCAAAGTGTTGATGAAACACAGAAATTGCATCGGGACTGAATACAACAGACACCATGCGCACTTTCCTCCTTGGGAGTAATGTCTCTAATACTCTACGCTTTGATCGTTCGCTGGAAGACCAGTAGTAGTTTCCGATGCACATCTGGAGGCATTCTGTAATCTGTGGACTATCAGAGTGTTGATGAAACACAGAAATTGCATCGGGATTGAATACAATAGTCAGAATTCGCAGTTTCCTCCATGGGAGTAATTCTCAAACGTCTACGCTTTGATCGTTCCCTGGAAAACCAGTAGTGGTTTCCGACGCACATCTGGAGGCATTACGTAATCTGTGGACCTTCAAAGTGTTGATGAAACACAGACATTGCCTCGAGATTGTATACAACAGTCACCATGCCCACTTTCCTCCATGGGAGTAATGTCTGAAACAGTCTACGCTTTGATCGTTCCCAGGAAGACCAGTAGTAGTTTCCGATGCACATCTGGAGACAATCTGTAATCTGTGGACTATCAGAGTGTTGATGAAAAACAGAAATTGCATCGGGATTGAATACAACAGTCACCATGCGCACTTTCCTCCATGGGTGTAATGTCTCAAACTGTCTACGCTTTGATCGTTCGCTGGAAGACCAGTGGTAGTTCCGATGCACATCTGGAGGCATTCTGTAATCTGTGGACTCTCAGAGTGTTAATGGAACACAGAAATTGCTTCGGGATTGAATACAACAGTCACCATGAGCACTTTCCTCCATGGGAGTAATGTCTCAAACAGTCTTTTTTTTATCGTTCCCTGGCAGACCAGTAGTAGTTTCCGATGCACATCTGGAGGCATTCTGTGATCTGTGGACTATCAGAGTGTTGATGACACACAGAAATTGCATCGGGATTGAATTCAACGGTCACCATGCGCACATACCTCTATGGGAGTAATGTCTCAAAGAGTCTACGCCTCGATCGTTCCCTGGAAGACCAGTAGTAGTTTCCGATGCACATCTGAAGGCATTCTGTAGTCTGTGGAATATCGGACTGTTGATGAAACACAGAAGTTGTATCGGGATTGAATACAACAGTGACCATGCGCACTTTCCTCTATGGGAGTAATGTCTCAAACAGTCTACGCTTTGATCGTTCCCTGGAAGACCAGTAGTAGTTTACGATGTACATCTGGATGGATTCTGTAATCTGTGGACTATCAGACTGTTGATGAAACACAGAAATTGCATCGGGATTGAATACAACATGCACCATGCGCACTTTCCTCGATGGGAGTAATGTCTCAGACAGTCTATTCTTTGATCGTTCCCAGGAAGACCAGTAGTAGTTTCCGAAGCACATCTGGAGGCATTCTGTAATTTGTGGACTATCTGAGTGTTGATGAAACCCAGAAATTGCATCGGGACTGAATTCAAGCTTCACCATGCGCACATACCTCCATGGGAGTAATGTCTCAAACAGTCTACGCTTTGATCGTTAACAGGAAGACCAGTAGTAGTTTCCGATGCACATCTGAAGGCATACTGTAGTCTGTGGAATATCAGACTGTTGATGAAACACAGAAGTTGCATCGAGACTGAATACAACAGTCACCATGCGCACTTTCCTCCATGGGTGTAATGTCTCAAACTGTCTACGCTTTGATCGTTCCCTGGAAGACCAGTGTTAGTTTCCGATGCACATGTGGAGGAATTCTGTAATCTGTGGACTATCAAAGTGTTGATGAAACACAGAAATTGCATCGGGATTGAATACAACAGACACCATGCGCACTTTCCTCCTTGGGAGTAATGTCTCTAATACTCTACGCTTTGATCGTTCGCTGGAAGACCAGTAGTAGTTTCCGATGCACATCTGGAGGCATTCTGTAATCTGTGGACTATCAGAGTGTTGATGAAACACAGAAATTGCATCGGGATTGAATACAATAGTCAGAATTCGCAGTTTCCTCCATGGGAGTAATTCTCAAACGTCTACGCTTTGATCGTTCCCTGGAAAACCAGTAGTGGTTTCCGACGCACATCTGGAGGCATTATGTAATCTGTGGACCTTCAAAGTGTTGATGAAACACAGACATTGCCTCGAGATTGTATACAACAGTCACCATGCCCACTTTCCTCCATGGGAGTAATGTCTGAAACAGTCTACACTTTGATCGTTCCCAGGAAGACCAGTAGTAGTTTCCGATGCACATCTGGAGACAATCTGTAATCTGTGGACTATTAGAGTGTTGATGAAAAACAGAAATTGCATCGGGATTGAATACAACAGTCACCATGCGCACTTTCCTCCATGGGTGTAATGTCTCAAACTGTCTACGCTTTGATCGTTCGCTGGAAGACCAGTGGTAGTTCCGATGCACATCTGGAGGCATTCTGTAATCTGTGGACTCTCAGAGTGTTAATGAAACACAGAAATTGCATCGGGATTGAATACAACAGTCACCATGAGCACTTTCCTCCATGGGAGTAATGTCTCAAACAGTCTTTTTTTTATCGTTCCCTGGAAGACCAGTAGTAGTTTCCGATGCACATCTGGAGGCATTCTGTGATCTGTGGACTATCAGAGTGTTGATGACACACAGAAATTGCATCGGGATTGAATTCAACGGTCAACATGCGCACATACCTCTATGGGAGTAATGTCTCAAACAGTCTACGCCTCGATCATTCCCTGGAAGACCAGTAGTAGTTTCCGATGCACATCTGAAGGCATTCTGTAGTCTGTGGAATATCGGACTGTTGATGAAACACAGAAGTTGTATCGGGATTGAATACAACAGTGACCATGCGCACTTTCCTCTATGGGAGTAATGTCTCAAACAGTCTACGCTTTGATCGTTCCCTGGAAGACCAGTAGTAGTTTACGATGTACATCTGGACGGATTGTGTAATCTGTGGACTATCAGACTGGTGATGAAACACAGAAATTGCATCGGGATTGAATACAACATGCACCATGCGCACTTTCCTCAATGGGAGTAATGTCTCCGACAGTCTACGATTTGATCGTTCCCAGGAAGACCAGTAGTAGTTTCCCATGCACATCTGGAGGCATTCTGTAATTTGTGGACTATCTGAGCGTTGATGAAGCACAGAAATTGCATCGGGATTGAATACAACACTCACCATGCGCACTTTCCCCCATGGGAGGAATGTCTCCACCGGTGTACGCTTTGATCGTTCCCTTGAAAACCAGTAGGAGTTTCCGATGCACATCTGGAGGCATTCTGTAATTTGTGGACTATCAGAGTGTTGATGAAACACAGAAATTGCATCGGGATTAAATACAACATTCACCATGCGCACTTTCCTCGATGGGAGTAATGTCTCAGACAGTCTACGATTTGATCGTTCCCAGGAAGACCAGTAGTAGTTTCCGATGCACATCTGGAGGCATTCTGTAATCTGTGGACTATCAGAGTGTTGACGAAACACAGATAATGCATCGAGATTGAATACAACAGTCACCATGCACACTTTCCTCCATGGGAGTAATGTCTTAAATAGTTTACGCTTTGAGCGTTCCCTGGAAGACCAGTAGTAGTTTCCGATGCACTTCTGGTGGCATTCTGTAATCTGTGGACTATCAGAGCGTTGATGAAACACAGAAATTGCTTCGGGAATCAATACAACAGTCACCATCCGCACTTTCCTCCATGGGAGTAATGTCTCAAAGAGTTTACGCTTTGATAGTTCCCTTGAAACCAGTAGTAGTTTCCGATGCACATCTGGAGGCATTCTGTAATCCGTGGACTATCTGAGTGTTGATGAAAAACAAAAACTGCATCGGGGTTGAATACAACAGTCACCATGCGCAATTTCCTCCATAAAAGTAATGTCTCAAACAGACTACGCTTTTATAGTTCCCTGGAAGACCAGTAGTAGTTTCCGATGCACATCTGTAGGCATTCTATAATCTGTGGACTATCAGAGTGTTGATGAAACACAGAAATTACATCGGGATTGAATACAACCGGCACCATGCTTACTTTCCTCCATGGGAGTAATGTCTCAAACAGTCTATTCTTTGATCGTTCCCTGGAAGACCAGTGTTAGTTTCCGATGCACATCTGGAGGAATTCTGTAATCTGTGGACTATGAAAGTGTTGATGAAACACAGAAATTGCATCGGGATTGAATACAACAGTCACCATCCGCACTTTTCTCCATGTTAGTAATGTCTCAATCAGTATACGCTCTGATCGTTCCCTGGAAGACCAGTGTTAGTTTCCGATGCACATGTGGAGGAATTCTGTAATCTGTGGACTATCAAAGTGTTGATGAAACACAGAAATTGCATCGGGACTGAATACAACAGACACCATGCGCACTTTCCTCCTTGGGAGTAATGTCTCTAATACTCTACGCTTTGATCGTTCGCTGGAAGACCAGTAGTAGTTTCCGATGCACATCTGGAGGCATTCTGTAATCTGTGGACTATCAGAGTGTTGATGAAACACAGAAATTGCATCGGGATTGAATACAATAGTCAGAATTCGCAGTTTCCTCCATGGGAGTAATTCTCAAACGTCTACGCTTTGATCGTTCCCTGGAAAACCAGTAGTGGTTTCCGACGCACATCTGGAGGCATTACGTAATCTGTGGACCTTCAAAGTGTTGATGAAACACAGACATTGCCTCGAGATTGTATACAACAGTCACCATGCCCACTTTCCTCCATGGGAGTAATGTCTGAAACAGTCTACGCTTTGATCGTTCCCAGGAAGACCAGTAGTAGTTTCCGATGCACATCTGGAGACAATCTGTAATCTGTGGACTATCAGAGTGTTGATGAAAAACAGAAATTGCATCGGGATTGAATACAACAGTCACCATGCGCACTTTCCTCCATGGGTGTAATGTCTCAAACTGTCTACGCTTTGATCGTTCGCTGGAA
This sequence comes from Schistocerca gregaria, assembly GCF_023897955.1. Classification (NCBI taxonomy): domain Eukaryota; kingdom Metazoa; phylum Arthropoda; class Insecta; order Orthoptera; family Acrididae; genus Schistocerca; species Schistocerca gregaria. The sequence continues at coordinate 13,206,842 of NC_064929.1, read as the reverse complement.
GACCAGTGGTAGTTCCGATGCACATCTGGAGGCATTCTGTAATCTGTGGACTCTCAGAGTGTTAATGGAACACAGAAATTGCATCGGGATTGAATACAACAGTCACCATGAGCACTTTCCTCCATGGGAGTAATGTCTCAAACAGTCTTTTTTTTATCGTTCCCTGGCAGACCAGTAGTAGTTTCCGATGCACATCTGGAGGCATTCTATGATCTGTGGACTATCAGAGTGTTGATGACACACAGAAATTGCATCGGGATTGAATTCAACGGTCACCATGCGCACATACCTCTATGGGAGTAATGTCTCAAAGAGTCTACGCCTCGATCGTTCCCTGGAAGACCAGTAGTAGTTTCCGATGCACATCTGAAGGCATTCTGTAGTCTGTGGAATATCGGACTGTTGATGAAACACAGAAGTTGTATCGGGATTGAATACAACAGTGACCATGCGCACTTTCCTCTATGGGAGTAATGTCTCAAACAGTCTACGCTTTGATCGTTCCCTGGAAGACCAGTAGTAGTTTACGATGTACATCTGGATGGATTCTGTAATCTGTGGACTATCAGACTGTTGATGAAACACAGAAATTGCATCGGGATTGAATACAACATGCACCATGCGCACTTTCCTCGATGGGAGTAATGTCTCAGACAGTCTATTCTTTGATCGTTCCCAGGAAGACCAGTAGTAGTTTCCGAAGCACATCTGGAGGCATTCTGTAATTTGTGGACTATCTGAGTGTTGATGAAACACAGAAATTGCATCGGGACTGAATTCAAGCTTCACCATGCGCACATACCTCCATGGGAGTAATGTCTCAAACAGTCTACGCTTTGATCGTTAACAGGAAGACCAGTAGTAGTTTCCGATGCACATCTGAAGGCATACTGTAGTCTGTGGAATAACAGACTGTTGATGAAACACAGAAGTTGCATCGAGACTGAATACAACAGTCACCATGCGCACTTTCCTCCATGGGTGTAATGTCTCAAACTGTCTACGCTTTGATCGTTCCCTGGAAGACCAGTGTTAGTTTCCGATGCACATGTGGAGGAATTCTGTAATCTGTGGACTATCAAAGTGTTGATGAAACACAGAAATTGCATCGGGATTGAATACAACAGACACCATGCGCACTTTCCTCCTTGGGAGTAATGTCTCTAATACTCTACGCTTTGATCGTTCGCTGGAAGACCAGTAGTAGTTTCCGATGCACATCTGGAGGCATTCTGTATTCTGTGGACTATCAGAGTGTTGATGAAACACAGAAATTGCATCGGGATTGAATACAATAGTCAGAATTCGCAGTTTCCTCCATGGGAGTAATTCTCAAACGTCTACGCTTTGATCGTTCCCTGGAAAACCTGTAGTGGTTTCCGACGCACATCTGGAGGCATTATGTAATCTGTGGACCTTCAAAGTGTTGATGAAACACAGACATTGCCTCGAGATTGTATACAACAGTCACCATGCCCACTTTCCTCCATGGGAGTAATGTCTGAAACAGTCTACACTTTGATCGTTCCCAGGAAGACCAGTAGTAGTTTCCGATGCACATCTGGAGACAATCTGTAATCTGTGGACTATTAGAGTGTTGATGAAAAACAGAAATTGCATCGGGATTGAATACAACAGTCACCATGCGCACTTTCCTCCATGGGTGTAATGTCTCAAACTGTCTACGCTTTGATCGTTCGCTGGAAGACCAGTGGTAGTTCCGATGCACATCTGGAGGCATTCTGTAATCTGTGGACTCTCAGAGTGTTAATGAAACACAGAAATTGCATCGGGATTGAATACAACAGTCACCATGAGCACTTTCCTCCATGGGAGTAATGTCTCAAACAGTCTTTTTTTTATCGTTCCCTGGAAGACCAGTAGTAGTTTCCGATGCACATCTGGAGGCATTCTGTGATCTGTGGACTATCAGAGTGTTGATGACACACAGAAATTGCATCGGGATTGAATTCAACGGTCAACATGCGCACATACCTCTATGGGAGTAATGTCTCAAACAGTCTACGCCTCGATCGTTCCCTGGAAGACCAGTAGTAGTTTCCGATGCACTTCTCGTGGCATTCTGTAATCTGTGGACTATCAGAGCGTTGATGAAACACAGAAATTGCATCGTGAATGAATACAACAGTCACCATGCGCACTTTCCTCCATGGGAGCAATGTCTCAAACAGTCTACGCTTTGATCGTTCCCTGGAGGACCAGTAGTAGTTTCCGATGCACATCTGGAGGCATTCTGTAATCCGTGGACCTTCAAAGTGTTGATGAAACACAGAAATTGCATCGGGATTGAATACAACAGTCACCAATCGCAGTTTCCTCCATGGGAATTATTCTCAAACGTCTACGCTTTGGTCGTTCGCTGGAAGACCAGTAGTAGTTTCCGACGCACATCTGGATTCATTCTGTAATCTGTGGACCTTCAAAGTGTTGATGAAACAAAGAAATTGCCTCGGGATTGAATACAACAGTCACCATGCGCACTTTCCTCCATGGGAGTAATGTCTGAAACAGTCTACACATTGATCATTCCCTGGAAGACCAGTAGTAGTTTCCGATGCACATCTGGAGGCATTCTGTAATCTGTGGACTATCAGAGTGTTGATGAAACACAGAAATTGCATCGGGATTGAATACAACAGTCACCATGCGCACTTTCCTCGATGGGAGTAATGTCTCAGACAGTCTATTCTTTGATCGTTCCCAGGAAGACCAGTAGTAGTTTCCGAAGCTCATCTGGAGGCAATCTGTAATTTGTGGACTATCTGAGTGTGGATGAAACACAGAGATTGCATCGGGACTGAATTCAAGAGTCACCATGAGCTCTTTTCTCCATGGGAGTAATGTCTCAAACAGTCTTTTTTTATTGTTCCCTGGAAGACCAGTAGTAGTTTCCGATGCACATCTGGAGGCATTCTGTAATCTATGGACTATCAGAGTGTTGATGACACACAGAAATTGCATCGGGATTGAATTCAACGGCCACCATGCGCACATACCTCCATGCGAGTAATGTCCCAAACAGTCTACGCCTCGATCGTTCCCTGGAAGACCAGTAGTAGTTTCCGATGCACATCTGAAGGCATTCTGTAGTCTGTGGAATATCAGACTGTTGATGAAACACAGAAGTTGCATCGGGATTGAATATAACTGTCACCATGCGCACTTTCCTCCATGGGAGTAATGTCTCAAACAGTCTACGCTTTGATCGTACCCTGGAAGACCAGTAGTAGTTTGCGATGTACATCTGGACGGATTCTGTAATCTGTGGTCTATCAGACTGTTGATGAAACACAGAAATTGCATCGGGATTGAATACAACATGCAACATGCGCACTTTCCTCGATGGGAGTAATGTCTCCGACGGTCTACGATTTGATCGTTCCCAGGAAGACCAGTAGTAGTTTCCCATGCACATCTGAGGCATTCTGTAATTTGTGGACTATCTGATCGTTGATGAAGCACAGAAATTGCATCATGATTGAACACAACACTCACCATGCGCACTTTCCCCCATGGGAGGAATGTCTCAAACGGTGTACGCTATGATCGTTCCCTTGAAAACCAGTTGGAGTTTCCGATGCACATCTGAAGGCATTCTGTAGTCTGTGGAATATCGGACTGTTGATGAAACACAGAAGTTGCATCGGGATTGAATACAACAGACACCATGCGCACTTTCCTCCTTGGGAGTAATGTCTCTAATACTCTACGCTTTGATCGTTCGCTGGAAGACCAGTAGTAGTTTCCGATGCACATCTGGAGGCATTATGTAATCTGTGGACCTTCAAAGTGTTGATGAAACACAGACATTGCCTCGAGATTGAATACAACAGTCACCATGCCCACTTTCCTCCATGGGAGTAATGTCTGAAACAGTCTACGCTTTGATCGTTCCCAGGAAGACCAGTAGTAGTTTCCGATGCACATCTGGAGACAATCTGTAATCTGTGGACTATCAGAGTGTTGATGAAAAACAGAAATTGCATCGGGATTGAATACAACAGTCAGCATGCGCACTTTCCTCCATGGGTGTAATGTCTCAAACTGTCTACGCTTTGATCGTTCGCTGGAAGACCAGTGGTAGTTCCGATGCACATCTGGAGGCATTCTGTAATCTGTGGACTCTCAGAGTGTTAATGAAACACAGAAATTGCATCGGGATTGAATACAACAGTCACCATGCGCACTTTCCTCCATGGGAGTAATGTCTCAAACAGTCTTTTTTTTATCGTTCCCTGGAAGACCAGTAGTAGTTTCCGATGCACATCTGGAGGCATTCTGTAATCTGTGGACTATCAGAGTGTTGATGACACACAGAAATTGCATCGGGATTGAATTCAACGGTCACCATGCGCACATACCTCTATGGGAGTAATGTCTCAAACAGTCTACGCCTCGATCGTTCCCTGGAAGACCAGTAGTAGTTTCCGATGCACATCTGAAGGCATTCTGTAGTCTGTGGAATATCGGACTGTTGATGAAACACAGAAGTTGTATCGGGATTGAATACAACAGTGACCATGCGCACTTTCCTCTATGGGAGTAATGTCTCAAACAGTCTACGCTTTGATCGTTCCCTGGAAGACCAGTAGTAGTTTACGATGTACATCTGGATGGATTCTGTAATCTATGGACTATCAGACTGTTGATGAAACACAGAAATTGCATCGGGATTGAATACAACATGCACCATGCGCACTTTCCTCGATGGGAGTAATGTCTCAGACAGTCTATTCTTTGATCGTTCCCAGGAAGACCAGTAGTAGTTTCCGAAGCACATCTGGAGGCATTCTGTAATTTGTGGACTATCTGAGTGTTGATGAAACACCGAAATTGCATCGGGACTGAATTCAAGCTTCACCATGCGCACATACCTCCATGGGAGTAATGTCTCAAACAGTCTACGCTTTGATCGTTAACAGGAAGACCAGTAGTAGTTTCCGATGCACATCTGAAGGCATTCTGTAGTCTGTGGAATATCAGACTGTTGATGAAACACAGAAGTTGCATCGGGACTGAATACAACAGTCACCATGCGCACATTCCTCGATGGGAGTAATGTCTCAGACAGTCTATTCTTTGATCGTTCCCAGGAAGACCAGTAGTAGTTTCCGATGCACATCTGAAGGCATTCTGTAGTCTGTGGAATATCAGACTGTTGATGAAACACAGAAGTTGCATCGGGATTGAATACAACAGTCACCATGCGCACTTTCCTCCATGGTAGTAATGTCTCAAACAGTCTACACTTTGATCGTTCGCTGGAAGACCAGTGGCAGTTACGATGCACATCTGGAGGCATTCTGTAATCTGTGGACTCTCAGAGTGTTGATGAAACACAGAAATTGCATCGGGATTGAATACAACAGTCACCATGCGCACTTTCCTCCATGGGAGCAATGTCTCAAACAGTCTATGCTTTGATCGTTCCCTGGAGGACCAGTAGTAGTTTCCGATGCACATCTGGAGGCATTCTGTAATCCGTGGACCTTCAAAGTGTTGATGAAACACAGAAATTGCATCGGGATTGAATACAACAGTCACCAATCGCAGTTTCCTCCATGGGAATTATTCTCAAACGTCTACGCTTTGGTCATTCGCTGGAAGACCAGTAGTAGTTTCCGACGCACATCTGGATTTATTCTGTAATCTGTGGAACTTCAAAGTGTTGATGAAACAAAGAAATTGCCTCGGGATTGAATACAACAGTCACCATGCGCACTTTCCGCCATGGGAGTAATGTCTGAAACAGTCTACACTTTGATCATTCCCTGGAAGACCAGTAGTAGTTTCCGATGCACATCTGGAGGCATTCTGTAATCTGTGGACTATCAGAGTGTTGATGAAACACAGAAATTGCATCGGGATTGAATACAACAGTCACCATGCGCACTTTCCTCGATGGGAGTAATGTCTCAGACAGTCTATTCTTTGATCGTTCCCAGGAAGACCAGTAGTAGTTTCCGAAGCTCATCTGGAGGCAATCTGTAATTTGTGGACTATCTGAGTGTTGATGAAACACAGAGATTGCATCGGGACTGAATTCAAGAGTCACCATGAGCTCTTTTCTCCATGGGAGTAATGTCTCAAACAGTCTTTTTTTTATTGTTCCCTGGAAGACCAGTAGTAGTTTCCGATGCACATCTGGAGGCATTCTGTAATCTGTGGACTATCAGAGTGTTGATGACACACAGAAATTGCATCGGGATTGAATTCAACGGCCACCAATCGCACATACCTCCATGCGAGTAATGTCCCAAACAGTGTACGCCTCGATCGTTCCCTGGAAGACCAGTAGTAGTTTCCGATGCACATCTGAAGGCATTCTGTAGTCTGTGGAATATCGGACTGTTGATGAAACACAGAAGTTGCATCGGGATTGAATACAACAGACACCATGCGCACTTTCCTCCTTGGGAGTAATGTCTCTAATACTCTACGCTTTGATCGTTCGCTGGAAGACCAGTAGTAGTTTCCGATGCACATCTGGAGGCATTCTGTAATCTGTGGACTATCAGAGTGTTGATGAAACACATAAAAAGCATCGGGATTGAATACAATAGTCAGAATTCGCAGTTTCCTCCATGGGAGTAATTCTCAAACGTCTACGCTTTGATCGTTCCCTGGAAAATCAGTAGTGGTTTCCGACGCACATCTGGAGGCATTATGTAATCTGTGGACCTTCAAAGTGTTGATGAAACACAGACATTGCCTCGAGATTGAATACAACAGTCACCATGCCCACTTTCCTCCATGGGAGTAATGTCTGAAACAGTCTACGCTTTGATCGTTCCCAGGAAGACCAGTAGTAGTTTCCGATGCACATCTGGAGACAATCTGTAATCTGTGGACTATCAGAGTGTTGATGAAAAACAGAAATTGCATCGGGATTGAATACAACAGTCAGCATGCGCACTTTCCTCCATGGGTGTTATGTCTCAAACTGTCTACGCTTTGATCGTTCGCTGGAAGACCAGTGGTAGTTCCGATGCACATCTGAGGGCATTCTGTAATCTGTGGACTCTCAGAGTGTTAATGAAACACAGAAATTGCATCGGGATTGAATACAACAGTCACCATGCGCACTTTCCTCCATGGGAGTAATGTCTCAAACAGTCTTTTTTTTATCGTTCCCTGGAAGACCAGTAGTAGTTTCCGATGCACATCTGGAGGCATTCTGTAATCTGTGGACTATCAGAGTGTTGATGACACACAGAAATTGCATCGGGATTGAATTCAACGGTCACCATGCGCACATACCTCTATGGGAGTAATGTCTCAAACAGTCTACGCCTCGATCGTTCCCTGGAAGACCAGTAGTAGTTTCCGATGCACATCTGAAGGCATTCTGTAGTCTGTGGAATATCGGACTGTTGATGAAACACAGAAGTTGTATCGGGATTGAATACAACAGTGACCATGCGCACTTTCCTCTATGGGAGTAATGTCTCAAACAGTCTACGCTTTGATCGTTCCCTGGAAGACCAGTAGTAGTTTACGATGTACATCTGGATGGATTCTGTAATCTATGGACTATCAGACTGTTGATGAAACACAGAAATTGCATCGGGATTGAATACAACATGCACCATGCGCACTTTCCTCGATGGGAGTAATGTCTCAGACAGTCTATTCTTTGATCGTTCCCAGGAAGACCAGTAGTAGTTTCCGAAGCACATCTGGAGGCATTCTGTAATTTGTGGACTATCTGAGTGTTGATGAAACACCGAAATTGCATCGGGACTGAATTCAAGCTTCACCATGCGCACATACCTCCATGGGAGTAATGTCTCAAACAGTCTACGCTTTGATCGTTAACAGGAAGACCAGTAGTAGTTTCCGATGCACATCTGAAGGCATTCTGTAGTCTGTGGAATATCAGACTGTTGATGAAACACAGAAGTTGCATCGGGACTGAATACAACAGTCACCATGCGCACATTCCTCGATGGGAGTAATGTCTCAGACAGTCTATTCTTTGATCGTTCCCAGGAAGACCAGTAGTAGTTTCCGATGCACATCTGAAGGCATTCTGTAGTCTGTGGAATATCAGACTGTTGATGAAACACAGAAGTTGCATCGGGATTGAATACAACAGTCACCATGCGCACTTTCCTCCATGGTAGTAATGTCTCAAACAGTCTACACTTTGATCGTTCGCTGGAAGACCAGTGGCAGTTACGATGCACATCTGGAGGCATTCTGTAATCTGTGGACTCTCAGAGTGTTGATGAAACACAGAAATTGCATCGGGATTGAATACAACAGTCTCCATGAGCACTTTCCTCCATGGGAGTAATGTCTCAAACAGTCTTTTTTTTTATTGTTCCCTGGAAGACCAGTGGTAGTTTCCGATGCACAATTGGAGGCATTCTGTAATCTGTGGACTATCAGAGTGTTGACGAAACACAGACAATACATCGAGATTGAATACAACAGTCACCATGCACACTTTCCTCCATGGGAGTAATTTCTTAAAGAGTTTACGCTTTGAGCGTTCCCTGGAAGACCAGTAGTAGTTTCCGATGCACTTCTCGTGGCATTCTGTAATCTGTGGACTATCAGAGCGTTGATGAAACACAGAAATTGCATCGTGAATGAATACAACAGTCACCATGCGCACTTTCCTCCATGGGAGCAATGTCTCAAACAGTCTACGCTTTGATCGTTCCCTGGAGGACCAGTAGTAGTTTCCGATGCACATCTGGAGGCATTCTGTAATCCGTGGACCTTCAAAGTGTTGATGAAACACAGAAATTGCATCGGGATTGAATACAACAGTCACCAATCGCAGTTTCCTCCATGGGAATTATTCTCAAACGTCTACGCTTTGGTCATTCGCTGGAAGACCAGTAGTAGTTTCCGACGCACATCTGGATTCATTCTGTAATCTGTGGACCTTCAAAGTGTTGATGAAACAAAGAAATTGCCTCGGGATTGAATACAACAGTCACCATGCGCACTTTCCGCCATGGGAGTAATGTCTGAAACAGTCTACACTTTGATCATTCCCTGGAAGACCAGTAGTAGTTTCCGATGCACATCTGGAGGCATTCTGTAATCTGTGGACTATCAGAGTGTTGATGAAACACAGAAATTGCATCGGGATTGAATACAACAGTCACCATGCGCACTTTCCTCGATGGGAGTAATGTCTCAGACAGTCTATTCTTTGATCGTTCCCAGGAAGACCAGTAGTAGTTTCCGAAGCTCATCTGGAGGCAATCTGTAATTTGTGGACTATCTGAGTGTTGATGAAACACAGAGATTGCATCGGGACTGAATTCAAGAGTCACCATGAGCTCTTTTCTCCATGGGACTAATGTCTCAAACAGTCTTTTTTTTATTGTTCCCTGGAAGACCAGTAGTAGTTTCCGATGCACATCTGGAGGCATTCTGTAATCTGTGGACTATCAGAGTGTTGATGACACACAGAAATTGCATCGGGATTGAATTCAACGGCCACCATGCGCACATACCTCCATGCGAGTAATGTCCCAAACAGTCTACGCCTCGATCGTTCCCTGGAAGACCAGTAGTAGTTTCCGATGCACATCTGAAGGCATTCTGTAGTCTGTGGAATATCAGACTGTTGATGAAACACAGAAGTTGCATCGGGATTGAATATAACAGTCACCATGCGCACTTTCCTCCATGGGAGTAATGTCTCAAACAGTCTACGCTTTGATCGTTCCCTGGAAGACCAGTAGTAGTTTGCGATGTACATCTGGACGGATTCTGTAATCTGTGGTCTATCAGACTGTTGATGAAACACAGAAATTGCATCGGGATTGAATACAACATGCAACATGCGCACTTTCCTCGATGGGAGTAATGTCTCCGACGGTCTACGATTTGATCGTTCCCAGGAAGACCAGTAGTAGTTTCCCATGCACATCTGAGGCATTCTGTAATTTGTGGACTATCTGAGCGTTGATGAAGCACAGAAATTGCATCATGATTGAATACAACACTCACCATGCGCACTTTCCCCCATGGGAGGAATGTCTCAAACGGTGTACGCTATGATCGTTCCCTTGAAAACCAGTAGGAGTTTCCGATGCACATCTGGAGGCATTCTGTAATCTGTGGACTATCAGAGTGTTGATGAAACACAGAAATTGCATCGGGAATGAATACAACAGTCACCATGCGCACTTTCCTCCATGGGAGCAATGTCTCAAACAGTCTACGCTTTGAGCGTTCCCTGAAGGACCAGTAGTAGTTTCCGATGCACATCTGGAGGCATTCTGTAATCCGTGGACCTTCAAAGTGTTGATGAAACACAGAAATTGCATCGGGATTGAATACAACAGTCACCAATTGCAGTTTCCTCCATGGGAGTTATTCTCAAACGTCTACGCTTTGATCGTTCCCTGGAAGACCAGTAGTAGTTTCCGACGCACATCTGGATTCATTCTGTAATCTGTGGACCTTCAAAATGTTGATGAAACAACGAAATGGCCTCGGGATTGAATACAACAGTCACCATGCACACTGTCCTCCATGGGAGTAATGTCTTAAAGAGTTTACGCTTTGAGCGTTCCCTGGAAGACCAGTAGTAGTTTCCGATGCACTTCTGGTGGCATTCTGTAATCTGTGGACTATCAGAGCGTTGATGAAACACAGAAATTGCTTCGGGAATCAATACAACAGTCACCATCCACACTTTCCTCCATGGGAGTAAGGTCTCAATCAGTCTACGCTTTGATCGTTCCCTTGAAACCAGTAGTAGTTTCCGATGCACATCTGGAGGAATTCTGTAATCTGTGGACTATCAAAGTGTTGGTGACACACAGAAATTGCATCGGGATTGAATTCAACGGTCACCATGCGCACATACCTCCATGGGAGTAATGTCTCAAACAGTCTACGCCTCGATCGTTCGCTGGAAGACCAGTAGTAGTTTCCGATGCACATCTGGAGGCATTCTGTAATCTGTGGACTATCAGAGTGTTGATGAAACACATAAAAAGCATCGGGATTGAATACAATAGTCAGAATTCGCAGTTTCCTCCATGGGAGTAATTCTCAAACGTCTACGCTTTGATCGTTCCCTGGAAAATCAGTAGTGGTTTCCGACGCACATCTGGAGGCATTATGTAATCTGTGGACCTTCAAAGTGTTGATGAAACACAGACATTGCCTCGAGATTGAATACAACAGTCACCATGCCCACTTTCCTCCATGGGAGTAATGTCTGAAACAGTCTACGCTTTGATCGTTCCCAGGAAGACCAGTAGTAGTTTCCGATGCACATCTGGAGACAATCTGTAATCTGTGGACTATCAGAGTGTTGATGAAAAACAGAAATTGCATCGGGATTGAATACAACAGTCAGCATGCGCACTTTCCTCCATGGGTGTTATGTCTCAAACTGTCTACGCTTTGATCGTTCGCTGGAAGACCAGTGGTAGTTCCGATGCACATCTGAGGGCATTCTGTAATCTGTGGACTCTCAGAGTGTTAATGAAACACAGAAATTGCATCGGGATTGAATACAACAGTCACCATGCGCACTTTCCTCCATGGGAGTAATGTCTCAAACAGTCTTTTTTTTATCGTTCCCTGGAAGACCAGTAGTAGTTTCCGATGCACATCTGGAGGCATTCTGTAATCTGTGGACTATCAGAGTGTTGATGACACACAGAAATTGCATCGGGATTGAATTCAACGGTCACCATGCGCACATACCTCTATGGGAGTAATGTCTCAAACAGTCTACGCCTCGATCGTTCCCTGGAAGACCAGTAGTAGTTTCCGATGCACATCTGAAGGCATTCTGTAGTCTGTGGAATATCGGACTGTTGATGAAACACAGAAGTTGTATCGGGATTGAATACAACAGTGACCATGCGCACTTTCCTCTATGGGAGTAATGTCTCAAACAGTCTACGCTTTGATCGTTCCCTGGAAGACCAGTAGTAGTTTACGATGTACATCTGGATGGATTCTGTAATCTATGGACTATCAGACTGTTGATGAAACACAGAAATTGCATCGGGATTGAATACAACATGCACCATGCGCACTTTCCTCGATGGGAGTAATGTCTCAGACAGTCTATTCTTTGATCGTTCCCAGGAAGACCAGTAGTAGTTTCCGAAGCACATCTGGAGGCATTCTGTAATTTGTGGACTATCTGAGTGTTGATGAAACACCGAAATTGCATCGGGACTGAATTCAAGCTTCACCATGCGCACATACCTCCATGGGAGTAATGTCTCAAACAGTCTACGCTTTGATCGTTAACAGGAAGACCAGTAGTAGTTTCCGATGCACATCTGAAGGCATTCTGTAGTCTGTGGAATATCAGACTGTTGATGAAACACAGAAGTTGCATCGGGACTGAATACAACAGTCACCATGCGCACATTCCTCGATGGGAGTAATGTCTCAGACAGTCTATTCTTTGATCGTTCCCAGGAAGACCAGTAGTAGTTTCCGATGCACATCTGAAGGCATTCTGTAGTCTGTGGAATATCAGACTGTTGATGAAACACAGAAGTTGCATCGGGATTGAATACAACAGTCACCATGCGCACTTTCCTCCATGGTAGTAATGTCTCAAACAGTCTACACTTTGATCGTTCGCTGGAAGACCAGTGGCAGTTACGATGCACATCTGGAGGCATTCTGTAATCTGTGGACTCTCAGAGTGTTGATGAAACACAGAAATTGCATCGGGATTGAATACAACAGTCTCCATGAGCACTTTCCTCCATGGGAGTAATGTCTCAAACAGTCTTTTTTTTTATTGTTCCCTGGAAGACCAGTGGTAGTTTCCGATGCACAATTGGAGGCATTCTGTAATCTGTGGACTATCAGAGTGTTGACGAAACACAGACAATACATCGAGATTGAATACAACAGTCACCATGCACACTTTCCTCCATGGGAGTAATTTCTTAAAGAGTTTACGCTTTGAGCGTTCCCTGGAAGACCAGTAGTAGTTTCCGATGCACTTCTCGTGGCATTCTGTAATCTGTGGACTATCAGAGCGTTGATGAAACACAGAAATTGCATCGTGAATGAATACAACAGTCACCATGCGCACTTTCCTCCATGGGAGCAATGTCTCAAACAGTCTACGCTTTGATCGTTCCCTGGAGGACCAGTAGTAGTTTCCGATGCACATCTGGAGGCATTCTGTAATCCGTGGACCTTCAAAGTGTTGATGAAACACAGAAATTGCATCGGGATTGAATACAACAGTCACCAATCGCAGTTTCCTCCATGGGAATTATTCTCAAACGTCTACGCTTTGGTCATTCGCTGGAAGACCAGTAGTAGTTTCCGACGCACATCTGGATTCATTCTGTAATCTGTGGACCTTCAAAGTGTTGATGAAACAAAGAAATTGCCTCGGGATTGAATACAACAGTCACCATGCGCACTTTCCGCCATGGGAGTAATGTCTGAAACAGTCTACACTTTGATCATTCCCTGGAAGACCAGTAGTAGTTTCCGATGCACATCTGGAGGCATTCTGTAATCTGTGGACTATCAGAGTGTTGATGAAACACAGAAATTGCATCGGGATTGAATACAACAGTCACCATGCGCACTTTCCTCGATGGGAGTAATGTCTCAGACAGTCTATTCTTTGATCGTTCCCAGGAAGACCAGTAGTAGTTTCCGAAGCTCATCTGGAGGCAATCTGTAATTTGTGGACTATCTGAGTGTTGATGAAACACAGAGATTGCATCGGGACTGAATTCAAGAGTCACCATGAGCTCTTTTCTCCATGGGAGTAATGTCTCAAACAGTCTTTTTTTTATTGTTCCCTGGAAGACCAGTAGTAGTTTCCGATGCACATCTGGAGACATTCTGTAATCTCTGGACTATCAGAGTGTTGATGACACACAGAAATTGCATCGGGATTGAATTCAACGGCCACCATGCGCACATACCTCCATGCGAGTAATGTCCCAAACAGTCTACGCCTCGATCGTTCCCTGGAAGACCAGTAGTAGTTTCCGATGCACATCTGAAGGCATTCTGTAGTCTGTGGAATATCAGACTGTTGATGAAACACAGAAGTTGCATCGGGATTGAATATAACAGTCACCATGCGCACTTTCCTCCATGGGAGTAATGTCTCAAACAGTCTACGCTTTGATCGTTCCCTGGAAGACCAGTAGTAGTTTGCGATGTACATCTGGACGGATTCTGTAATCTGTGGTCTATCAGACTGTTGATGAAACACAGAAATTGCATCGGGATTGAATACAACATGCAACATGCGCACTTTCCTCGATGGGAGTAATGTCTCCGACGGTCTACGATTTGATCGTTCCCAGGAAGACCAGTAGTAGTTTCCCATGCACATCTGAGGCATTCTGTAATTTGTGGACTATCTGAGCGTTGATGAAGCACAGAAATTGCATCATGATTGAATACAACACTCACCATGCGCACTTTCCCCCATGGGAGGAATGTCTCAAACGGTGTACGCTATGATCGTTCCCTTGAAAACCAGTAGGAGTTTCCGATGCACATCTGGAGGCATTCTGTAATCTGTGGACTATCAGAGTGTTGATGAAACACAGAAATTGCATCGGGAATGAATACAACAGTCACCATGCGCACTTTCCTCCATGGGAGCAATGTCTCAAACAGTCTACGCTTTGAGCGTTCCCTGAAGGACCAGTAGTAGTTTCCGATGCACATCTGGAGGCATTCTGTAATCCGTGGACCTTCAAAGTGTTGATGAAACACAGAAATTGCATCGGGATTGAATACAACAGTCACCAATTGCAGTTTCCTCCATGGGAGTTATTCTCAAACGTCTACGCTTTGATCGTTCCCTGGAAGACCAGTAGTAGTTTCCGACGCACATCTGGATTCATTCTGTAATCTGTGGACCTTCAAAATGTTGATGAAACAACGAAATGGCCTCGGGATTGAATACAACAGTCACCATGCACACTGTCCTCCATGGGAGTAATGTCTTAAAGAGTTTACGCTTTGAGCGTTCCCTGGAAGACCAGTAGTAGTTTCCGATGCACTTCTGGTGGCATTCTGTAATCTGTGGACTATCAGAGCGTTGATGAAACACAGAAATTGCTTCGGGAATCAATACAACAGTCACCATCCACACTTTCCTCCATGGGAGTAAGGTCTCAATCAGTCTACGCTTTGATCGTTCCCTTGAAACCAGTAGTAGTTTCCGATGCACATCTGGAGGAATTCTGTAATCTGTGGACTATCAAAGTGTTGGTGACACACAGAAATTGCATCGGGATTGAATTCAACGGTCACCATGCGCACATACCTCCATGGGAGTAATGTCTCAAACAGTCTACGCCTCGATCGTTCCCTGGAAGACCAGTAGTAGTTTCCGATGCACATCTGAAGGCATTCTGTAGTCTGTGGAATATCGGACTGTTGATGAAACACAGAAGTTGCATCGGGATTGAATATAACAGTCACTATGCGCACTTTCCTCCATGGGAGTAATGTCTCAGACAGTCTATTCTTTGATCGTTCCCAGGAAGACCAGTAGTAGTTTCCGAAGCTCATCTGGAGGCAATCTGTAATTTGTGGACTATCTGAGTGTTGATGAAACACAGAGATTGCATCGGGACTGAATTCAACGGCCACCATGCGCACATACCTCCATGCGAGTAATGTCCCAAACAGTCTACGCCTCGATCGTTCCCTGGAAGACCAGTAGTAGTTTCCGATGCACATCTGAAGGCATTCTGTAGTCTGTGGAATATCAGACTGTTGATGAAACACAGAAGTTGCATCGGGATTGAATACCACAGTCACCATGCGCACTTTCCTCCATGGGAGTAATGTCTCAAACAGTCTACGCTTTGATCGTTCCCTGGAAGACCAGTAGTAGTTTGCGATGTACATCTGGACGGATTCTGTAATCTGTGGTCTATCAGACTGTTGATGAAACACAGAAATTGCATCGGGATTGAATACAACATGCAACATGCGCACTTTCCTCGATGGGAGTAATGTCTCCGACGGTCTACGATTTGATCGTTCCCAGGAAGACCAGTAGTAGTTTCCCATGCACATCTGAGGCATTCTGTAATTTGTGGACTATCTGAGCGTTGATGAAGAACAGAAATTGCATCATGATTGAATACAACACTCACCATGCGCACTTTCCCCCATGGGAGGAATGTCTCAAACGGTGTACGATATGATCGTTCCCTTGAAAACCAGTAGGAGTTTCCGATGCACATCTGGAGGCATTCTGTAATCTGTGGACTATCAGAGTTTTGATGAAACACAGAAATTGCATCGGGAATGAATACAACAGTCACCATGCGCACTTTCCTCCATGGGAGCAATGTCTCAAACAGTCTACGCTTTGATCGTTCCCTGGAGGACCAGTAGTAGTTTCCGATGCACATCTGGAGGCATTCTGTAATCCGTGGATCTTCAAAGTGTTGATGAAACACAGAAATTGCATCGGGATTGAATACAACAGTCACCAATCGCAGTTTCCTCCATGGGAGTTATTCTCAAACGTCTACGCTTTGATCGTTCCCTGGAAGACCAGTAGTAGTTTCCGACGCACATCTGGTTTCATTCTGTAATCTGTGGACCTTCAAAGTGTTGATGAAACAACGAAATTGCCTCGGGATTGAATACAACAGTCACCATGCGCACTTTCCTCCATGGGAGTATTGTCTGAAACAGTCTACACTTTGATCGTTCCCTGGAAGACCAGTAGTAGTTTCCGATGCACATCTGGAGGCATTCTGTAATCTGTGGACTATCAGAGTGTTGATGAAACACAGAAATTGCATCGGGATTGAATACAACAGTCACCATGCCCACTTTCCTCCATGGGAGTAATGTCTGAAACAGTCTACGATTTGATCTTTCCCAGGAAGACCAGTGGTAGTTTCCGATGCACATCTGGAGACAATCTGTAATCTGTGGACTATCAGAGTGTTGATGAAACAGAGAAATTCCATCGGAATTTTATACAACAGTCACCACGCGCAGTTTCCTCCATGGGTGTAATGTCTCAAACAGTCTACGCTTTGATCGTTCGCTGGAAGACCAGTGGTCGTTCCGATGCACATCTGGAGGCATTCTGTAATCTGTGGACTATCAGAGTGTTGATGAAACTCAGAAATTGCAACGCGCTTGTATACAGCAGTCTCCATGCGCACTTTACTCCATGGGAGTAATGTCTCTAACAGTCTACTCTTTGATCGTTCCCTGGAAGACCAGTAGTAGTTTCCGATGCACATCTGGAGGCATTCTGTAATCTGTGGACTATCAGAGTGTTGACGAAACACAGACAATGCATCGAGATTGAATACAACAGTCACCATGCACACTTTCCTCCATGGGAGTAATGTCTTAAAGAGTTTACGCTTTGAGCGTTCCCTGGAAACCAGTAGTAGTTTCCGATGCACTTCTGGTGGCATTCTGTAATCTGTGGACTATCAGAGCGTTGATGAAGCACAGACATTGCTTCGGGAACCAATACAACAGTCAACATCCGCACTTTCCTCCATGGGAGTAATGTCTCAAAGAGTTCACGCTTTGATCGTTCCCTTGAAACCAGTTGTAGTTTCCGATGCACATCTGGAGGCATTCTGTAATCTGTGGAGTATCTGAGTGTTGATGAAAAACAGAAACTGCATCGGGGTTGAATACAACAGTCACCATGCGCAATTTCCTCCATAAAAGTAATGTCTCAAACAGACTACGCTTTTATAGTTCCCTGGAAGACCAGTAGTAGTTTCCGATGCACATCTGTAGGCATTCTATAATCTGTGGACTATCAGAGTGTTGATGACACACAGAAATTGCATCGGGATTAAATTCAACGGTCACCATGCACACATACCTCCATGGGAGTAATGTCTCAAACAGTCTACGCCTCGATCGTTCCCTGGAAGACCAGTAGTAGATTCCGATGCACATCTGAAGGCATTCTGTAGTCTGTGGAAAATCGGGCTGTTGATGAAACACAGAAGTTGCATCGGGATTGAATACAACAGTCACCATGCGCACTTTCCTCCAAGGGAGTAATGTCTCAAACAGTCTACGCTTTGATCGTTCCCTGGAAGACCAGTAGTAGTTTACGATGTACATCTGGACGGATTCTGTAATCTGTGGACTATCTGAGTGTTGATGAAACACAGAAATTCGATCGGGACTGAATTCAAGGGTCACCATGCGCACATACCTCCATGGGAGTAATGTCTCAAACAGTCTACGCTTTGATCGTTAACTGGAAGACCAGTAGTAGTTTCCGATGCACATCTGAAGGCATTCTGTAGTCTGTGGAATATCAGACTGTTGATGAAACGCAGAGGTTGCATCGGGACTGAATACAACTGTCACCATGCGCACTTTCCTCGATGGGAGTAATGTCTCAGACAGTCTATTCTTTGATCGTTCCTAGGAAGACCAGTAGTAGTTTCCGATGCACATCTGAAGGCATTCTGTAGTCTGTGGAATATCAGACTGTTGATGAAACACAGAAGTTGCATCGGGATTGTATACAACAGTCACCATGCGCACTTTCCTCCATGGGAGTAATGTCTCAAACAATCTACGCTTTGATCGTTCGCTGGAAGACCAGTGGTAGTTCCGATGCACATCTGGAGGCATTCTGTAATCTGTGGACTCTCAGAGTGTTGATGAAGCACAGAAATTGCATCGGGATTGAATACAACAGTCACCATGAGCACTTTCCTCCATGGGAGTAATGTCTCAAACAGTCTTTTTTTTATTGTTCCCTGGAAGACCAGTAGTAGTTTCCGATGCACATCTGGAGGCATTCTGTAATCTGTGGACTATCAGAGTGTTGATGACACACAGAAATTGCATCGGGATTGAATTCAACGGTCACCATGCGCACATACCTACATGCGAGTAATGTCTCAAACAGTCTACGCCTCGATCATTCCCTGGAAGACCAGTAGTAGATTCCGATGCACATCTGAAGGCATTCTGTAGTCTGTGGAATATCAGACTGTTGATGAAACACAGAAGTTGCATCGGGACTGCATACAACAGTCACCATGCGCACTTTCCTCGATGAGAGTAATGTCTCAGACAGTCTATTCTTTGATCGTTGCCAGGAAGACCAGTAGTAGTTTCCCATGCACATCTGGAGGCATTCTGTAATTTGTGGACTATCTGAGCGTTGATGAAGCACAGAAATTGCATCGGGATTGAACACAACACTCACCATGCGCACTTTCCCCAATGGGAGGAATGTCTCCACCGGTTTACGCTTTGATCGTTCCCTTGAAAACCAGTAGGAGTTTCCGATGCACATCTGGAGGCATTCTGTAATCTGTGGACTATCAGAGTGTTGATGAAACACAGAAATTGCATCGGGAATGAATACAACAGTCACCATGCGCACTTTCATCCATGGGAGCAATGTCTCAAACAGTCTACGCTTTGATCGTTCCCTGGAGGACCAGTAGTAGTTTCCGACGCACATCTGGAGGCATTCTGTAATCTGTGGGCCTTAAAAATGTTGATGAAACAAAGAAATTGCCTCGGGATTGAATACAACAGCCACCATGCGCACTTTCCTCCATGGGAATAATGTCTGAAACAGTCTACGCTTTGATCATTCCCTGGAAGAACAGTAGTAGTTTCCGATGCACATCTGGAGGCATTCTGTAATTTGTGGACTATCAGAGTGTTGATGAAACACAGAAATTGCATCGGAATTGAATACAACAGTCACCATGCCCACTTTCCTCCATGGGAGTAATGTCTGAAACAGTCTACGATTTGATCTTTCCCAGGAAGACCAGTAGTAGTTTCCGATGCACATCTGGAGACAATCTGTAATCTGTGGACTATCAGAGTGTTGATGAAACAGAGAAATTGCATCGGAATTTTATACAACAGTCACCACGCGCACTTTCCTCCATGGGTGTAATGTCTCAAACAGTCTACGCTTTGATCGTTCGCTGGAAGACCAGTGGTCGTTCCGATGCACATCTGGAGGCATTCTGTAATCTGTGGACTATCAGAGTGGTGATGAAACTCAGAAATTGCAACTGGCTTGTATACAGCAGTCACCATGCGCACTTTACTCCATGGGAGTAATGTCTGTAACAGTCTACGCTTTGATCGTTCCCTGGAAGACCAGAAGTAGTTTCCAATGCGCATCTGGAGGGATTCTGTAATCTGAGGACTATCAGACTGTTGATGAAACACAGAAATTGCATCGGGATTAAATACAACATTCACCATGCGCACTTTCCTCGATGGGAGTAATGTCTCAGACAGTCTACGATTTGATCGTTCCCAGGAAGACCAGTAGTAGTTTCCGATGCACATCTGGAGGCATTCTGTAATCTGTGGACTATCAGAGTGTTGACGAAACACAGATAATGCATCGAGATTGAATACAATAGTCACCATGCACACTTTCCTCCATGGGAGTAATGTCTTAAATAGTTTACGCTTTGAGCGTTCCCTGGAAGACCAGTAGTAGTTTCCGATGCACTTCTGGTGGCATTCTGTAATCTGTGGACTATCAGAGCGTTGATGAAACACAGAAATTGCATCGGGAATCAATACAACAGTCACCATCCGCACTTTCTTCCATGGGAGTAATGTCTCAAAGAGTTTACGCTTTGATCGTTCCCTTGAAACCAGTAGTAGTTTCCGATGCACATCTGGAGGCATTCTGTAATCTGTGGACTATCTGAGTGTTGATAAAACACAGAAACTGCATCGGGGTTGAATACAACAGTCACCATGCGCAATTTCCTCCATAAAAGTAATGCCTTAAACAGACAACGCTTTTATAGTTCCCTGGAAGACCAGTAGTAGTTTCCGATGCACATCTGTAGGCATTCTATAATCTGTGGACTAATAGAGTGTTGATGAAACACAGAAGTTGCATCGGGATTGAATACAACAGTCACCATGCGCACTTTCCTCCATGGGAGTAATGTCTCAAACAGTCTACGCTTTGATCGTTCCCTGGAAGACCAGTAGTAGTTTACGATGAACATCTGGACGGATTCTGTAATCTGTGGTCTATCAGACTGTTGATGAAACACAGAAATTGCATTGGGATTGAATACAACATGCACCATGCGCACTTTCCATGATGGGAGTAATGTCTCCGACAGTCTACGATTTGATCGTTCCCAGGAAGACCAGTAGTAGTTTCCCATGCACATCTGGAGGCATTCTATAATCTGTGGACTATCAGAGTGTTGATGAAACACAGAAATTACATCGGGATTGAATACAACCGGCACCATGCTTACTTTCCTCCATGGGAGTAATGTCTCAAACAGTCTTTTCTTTGATCGTTCCCTGGAAGACCAGTGTTAGTTTGCGATGCACATGTGGAGGAATTCTGTAATCTGTGGACTATCAAAGTGTTGATGAAACACAGAAATTGCATCGGGATTGAATACAACAGTCACCATGCCCACTTTCCTCCATGGGAGTAATGTCTGAAACAGTCTACGCTTTGATCGTTCCCAGGAAGACCAGTAGTAGTTTCCGATGCACATCTCAAGGCATTCTGTAGTCTGTGGAATATCAGACTGTTGATGAAACGCAGAAGTTGCATCGGGACTGAATACAACTGTCACCATGCGCACTTTCCTCGATGGGAGTAATGTCTCAGACAGTCTATTCTTTGATCGTTCCTAGGAAGACCAGTAGTAGTTTCCGATGCACATCTGAAGGCATTCTGTAGTCTGTGGAATATCAGACTGTTGATGAAACACAGAAGTTGCATCGGGATTGTATACAACAGTCACCATGCGCACTTTCCTCCATGGGAGTAATGTCTCAAACAGTCTACGCTTTGATCGTTCGCTGGAAGACCAGTGGTAGTTCCGATGCACATCTGGAGGCATTCTGTAATCTGTGGACTCTCAGAGTGTTGATGAAACACAGAAATTGCATCGGGATTGAATACAACAGTCACCATGAGCACTTTCCTCCATGGGAGTAATGTCTCAAACAGTCTTTTTTTTATTGTTCCCTGGAAGACCAGTAGTAGTTTCCGATGCACATCTGGAGGCATTCTGTAATCTGTGGACTATCAGAGTGTTGATGACACACAGAAATTGCATCGGGATTGAATTCAACGGTCACCATGCGCACATACCTACATGCGAGTAATGTCTCAAACAGTCTACGCCTCGATCATTCCCTGGAAGACCAGTAGTAGATTCCGATGCACATCTGGAGGCATTCTGTAATTTGTGGACTATCTGAGCGTTGATGAAGCACAGAAATTGCATCGGGATTGAATACAACACTCACCATTCGCACTTTCCCCATGGGAGGAATGTCTCCACCGGTGTACGCTTTGATCGTACCCTTGAAAACCAGTAGGAGTTTCCGATGCACATGTGGAGGCATTCTGTAATCTGTGGACTATCAGAGTGTTGATAAAACACAGAAATTGCATCGGGATTGATACAACAGTCATCATGCCCATTTTCCTCCATGGGAGTAATGTCTGAAACAGTCTACGATTTGATCTTTCACATGGAGACCAGTAGTAGTTTCCGATGCACATCTGGAGACAATCTGTAATCTGCGGACTATCAGAGTGTTGATGAAACACAGAAATTGCATCGGAATTTTATACAACAGTCACCACGCGCACTTCCCTCCATGGGTGTAATGTCTCAAACAGTCTACGCTTTGATCGTTCGCTGGAAGACCAGTGGTCGTTCCGATGCACATCTGGAGGCATTCTGTAATCTGTGGACTATCAGAGTGGTGGTGAAACTCAGAAATTGCAATGGGCTTGTATACAGCAGTCACCATGCGCACTTTACTCCATGGAAGTAATGTCTCTAACAGTCTACGCTTTGATCGTTCCCTGGAAGACCAGTAGTAGTTTCCAATGCGCATCTGGAGGGATTCTGTAATCTGAGGACTATCAGACTGTTGATGAAACACAGAAATTGCATCGGGATTAAATACAACATTCACCATGCGCACTTTCCTCGATGGGAGTAATGTCTCAGACTGTCTACCATTTGATCGTTCCCAGGAAGACCAGTAGTAGTTTCCGATGCACATCTGGAGGCATTCTGTAATCTGTGGACTATCAGAGTGTTGACGAAACACAGACAATGCATCGAGATTGAATACAACAATCACCATGCACACTTTCCCCCATGGGAGTAATGTCTTAAAGAGTTTACGCTTTGAGCGTTTCCTGGAAGACCAGTAGTAGTTTCCGATGCACTTCTGGAGGCATTCTGTAATCTGTGGACTATCTGTGTGTTGATAAAACACAGAAACTGCATCGGGGTTGAATACAACAGTCACCATGCGCAATTTCCTCCATAAAAGTAATGTCTTAAACACACTACGCTTTTATAGTTCCCTGGAAGACCAGTAGTAGTTTCCGATGCACATCTGTAGGCATTCTATAATCTGTGGACTAATAGAGTGTTGATGAAACACAGAAGTTGCATCAGGATTGAATACAACAGTCACCATGCGCACTTTCCTCCATGGGAGTAATGTCTCAAACAGTCTACGCTTAGATCGTTCCCTGGAAGACCAGTAGTAGTTTACGATGTACATCTGGACGGATTCTGTAATCTGTGGTCTATCAGACTGTTGATGAAACACAGAAATTGCATCGGGATTGAATACAACATGCACCATGCGCACTTTCCTCGATGGGAGTAATGTCTCCGACAGTCTACGATTTGATCGTTCCCAGGAAGACCAGTAGTAGTTTCCCATGCACATCTGGAGGCATTCTGTAATCCGTGGACCTTCAAAGTGTTGATGAAACTCAGAAATTGCATCGGGATTGAATACAACAGTCACCAATCGCAGTTTCCTCCATGGGAGTTATTCTCAAACGTCTACGCTTTGATCGTTCCCTGGAAGAC
Organism: Schistocerca gregaria; assembly: GCF_023897955.1. Classification (NCBI taxonomy): domain Eukaryota; kingdom Metazoa; phylum Arthropoda; class Insecta; order Orthoptera; family Acrididae; genus Schistocerca; species Schistocerca gregaria. Next base: position 13,182,957 of record NC_064929.1, on the reverse strand, counting down.
CAGTAGTAGTTTCCGACGCACATCTGGATTCATTCTGTAATCTGTGGACCTTCAAAGTGTTGATGAAACAAAGAAATTGCCTCGGGATTGAAGACAACAGTCACCATGCGCACTTTCCTCAATGGGAGTAATGTCTGAAACAGTCTACACTTTTATCGTTCCCTGGAAGACCAGTAGTAGTTTCCGATGCACATCTGGAGGCATTCTGTAATCTGTGGACTATCAGAGTGTTGATGAACCACAGAAACTGCATCGGGATTGAATACAACAGTCACCATGATCACTTTCCTCCATGGGAGTAATGTCTGAAACAGTCTACGATTTGATCTTTCCCAGGAAGACAAGTTGTAGTTTCCGATGCACATCTGGAGACAATCTGTAATCTGTGGACTATCAGAGTGTTGATGAAACAGAGAAATTGCATCGGAATATTATACAACAGTCACCACGCGCACTTTCCTCCATGGGTGTAATGTCTCATACAGTCTACGCTTTGATCGTTCGCTGGAAACCCAGTGGTCGTTCCGATGCACATCTGGAGGCATTCTGTAGTCTGTGGACTATGAGAGTGGTGATGAAACTCAGAAATTGCAACGGGCTTGTATACAGCAGTCACCATGCGCACTTTACTCCATGGGACTTTACGCTTTGATCGTTCCCTGGAAGACCAGTAGTAGTTTCCAATGCGCATCTGGAGGGAGTCTGTAATCTGTGGACTATCAGACTGTTGTTGAAACACAGAAATTGCATCGGGATTAAATACAACATTCACCATGCGCACTTTCCTCGATGGGAGTAATGTCTCAGACAGTCTACGATTTGATCGTTCCCAGGAAGACCAGTAGTAGTTTCCGATGCACATCTGGAGGCATTCTGTAATCTGTGGACTATCAGAGTGTTGACGAAACACAGACAATGCATCGAGATTGAATACAACAGTCACCATGCACACTTTCCGCCATGGGAGTAATGTCTTAAAGAGTTTACGCTTTGAGCGTTCCCTGGAAGACCAGTAGTAGTTTCCGATGCACTTCTGGTAGCATTCTGTAATCTGTGGATTATCAGAGCGTTGATGAAACACAGAAATTGCATCGGGAATCAATACAACAGTCACCATCCGCACTTTCCTCCATGGGAGTAATGTCTCAAAGAGTTTACGCTTTGATCGTTCCCTGGAAGACCAGTAGTAGTTTACGATGTACATCTGGAAGGATTCTGTAATCTGTGGTCTATCAGACTGTTGATGAAACACAGAAATTGCATCGGGATTGAATACAACATGCAACATGCGCACTTTCCCCCATGGGAGGAATGTCTCAAACGGTGTACGCTATGATCGTTCCCTTGAAACCAGTAGTAGTTTCCGATGCACATCTGGAGGCATTCTGTAATCTGTGGACTATCTGAGTGTTGATAAAACACAGAAACTGCATCGGGGTTGAATACAACAGTCACCATGCGCAATTTCCTCCATAAAAGTAATGTCTTAAACAGACCACGCTTTTATAGTTCCCTGGAAGACCAGTAGTAGTTTCCGATGCACATCTGTAGGCATTCTATAATCTGTGGACTATCAGAGTGTTGATGAAAAACAGAAGTTGCATCGGGATTGAATACAACAGTCACCATGCGCACTTTCCTCCATGATAGTTATGTCTCAAACAGTCTACGCTTTGATCGTTCCCTGGAAGACCAGTAGTAGTTTACGATGTACATCTGGAAGGATTCTGTAATCTGTGGTCTATCAGACTGTTGATGAAACACAGAAATTGCATCGGGATTGAATACAACATGCAACATGCGCACTTTCCCCCATGGGAGGAATGTCTCAAACGGTGTACGCTATGATCGTTCCCTTGAAAACCAGTAGTAGTTTCCGATGCACATTTGGAGGCATTCTGTAATCTGTGGACTATCAGAGTGATGATGAAACACAGAAATTGCATCGGGAATGAATACAACAGTCACCATGCGCACTTTCCTCCTTGGGAGTAATGTCCCAAACAGTCTTCGCTTTGATCGTTTTCTGGAAGACCAGTAGTAGTTTCCGATGCACATCTGGAGTCATTCTGTAATCTGTGGACTATCAGAGTGTTGATGAAACACAGAAATTGCATCGCGATTGAATACAATAGTCAGAATTCGCAGTTTCCTCCATGGGAGTAATGTCTCAAACGTCTACGCTTTGATCGTTCCCTGGAAGACCAGTTGTGGTTTCCGACGCACATCTGGAGGCATTATGTAATCTGTGGACCTTCAAAGTGTTGATGAAACACAGACATTGCCTCGGGATTGAATACATCAGTCACCACGCGCACTTTCTTCCATGGGAGTAATGTCTCAAACAGTCTACGCTTTGATCGTTCCCTGGAAGACCAGTAGTAGTTTCCGCTGCACATCTGGAGGCATTCTGTAATCTGTGGACCTTCAAAGTATTGATGAAGCACAGAAATTGTGTCGGGAGTGAGTACAACAGTCACCATCCGCACTTTCCTCCATGGGAGTAATTCTGAAACAGGCTACGCCTTAATCGTTCCCTGGAAGGCCAGTAGTAGTTTCCGATACACATCTGGTGGCATTCTGTAATGTGTGGACCTTCAAAGTGTTGATGAATCGCAGAAATTGCATCGGGATTGAATACAACAGTCACCATGCCCTTTTTGCTCCATGGGAGTAATGACTGAAACAGTCAACGCTTTGATCGTTCCCAGGAAGACCAGTAGTAGTTTCCGATGCACATCTGGAGACAATCTGTAATCTGTGGACTATCAGAGTGTTGATGAAACACAGAAATTGCATCGGGATTGAATACAACAGTCACCATGCGCACTTTCCTCCATGGGTGTAATGTCTCAAACAGTCTTATTTTTATCGTTCCCTGGAAGACCAGTAGTAGTTTCCGATGCACTTCTGGAGGCATTCTGTAATCTGTGGACTCTCAGAGTGTTGATGAAACACAGAAATTGCATCGGGATTGGATACAACCGTCACCATGAGCACTTTCCTCCATGGGGGTAATGTCTCAAACAGTCTACGCTTTGATCGTTGCCTGGAAGACCAGTAGTAGTTTCGGCTGCACATCTGGAGGCATTCTGTAATCTGTGGACCTTCAAAGTTTTGATGAAGCACAGAAATTGCATCGGGAGTGAGTACAAAAGTCACCATCCGCAATTTCCTCCATGGGAGTAATTCTCAAACAGGCTACGCTTTACTCGTTCCCTGGAAGGCCAGTAGTAGATTCCGATGCACATCTGGTGGCATTCTGTAATCTGTGGACCTTCAAAGTGTTGATGAATCGCAGAAATTGCATCGGGATTGAATACAACAATCACCATGCCAACTTTCCTCCATGGGAGTAATGTCTGAAACAGTCTACGCTTTGATCGTTCTCAGGAAGACCAGTAGTAGTTTCCGATGCCATCCGGAGACAATCTGTAATCTGTGGACTATCAGAGTGTTGATGAAACACAGAAATTGCATCGGCATTGAATACAACAGTCACCATGCGCACTTTCCTCCATGGGTGTAATGTCTCAAACTGTCTACGCTTTGATCGTTCGCTGGAAGACCAGTGGTAGTTCCGATGCACATCTGGAGGCATTCTGTAATCTTTGGACTCTCAGAGTGTTGATGAAACACAGAAATTGCATCGGAATTGATTACAACAGTCACCATGAGCACTTTCCTCCATGGGAGTAATGTCTCAAACAGTCTTTCTTTTATCGTTCCCTGGAAGACCAGTAGTAGTTTCCGATGCACATCTGGAGACGATCTGTAATCTATGGACTATCAGAGCGTTGATGAAACAGAGAAATTGCATCGGAATTTTATACAACAGTCACCACGCGCACTTTCCTCCATGGGTGTAATGTCTCAAACTGTCTACACTTTGATCGTTCGCTGGAAGACCAGTGGTCGTTCCGATGCACATCTGGAGGCATTCTGTAATCTGTAGACTATCAGAGTGTTGATGAAACTCAGAAATTGCAACGGGCTTGTATACAGCAGTCACCATGCGCACTTTACTCCATGGGAGTAGTGTCTCTAACAGTCTTCGCTTTTATCGTTCCCTGGAAGACCAGTAGTAGTTTCCGATGCACATCTGGAGGCATTCTGTAATCTGTGGACTATCAGAGTGTTGATGAAACACAGAAATTGCATGGGGATTCAATACAACAGTCACCATGCGCACATACCTCCATGGGAGTAATGTCTCAAACAGTCTACGCTTTGATCATTCCCTGGAAGACCGGTAGTAGTTTCCGATGCACATCTGGAGGCATTCTTTAAACTGTGGACTATCAGAGTGTTGATGAAACACAGTAATTGCATCGGGATTGGATACAACAGTCACCATGAGCACTTTCCTCCATGGGAGTAATGTCTCAAACAGTCTTTCTTTTATCGTTCAATGGAAGACCAGTATTAGTTTACGATGCACATCTGGAGGCATTCTGTAATCTGTGGACTATCAGAGTGTTGATGAAACACAGAAATTGCATCGTAATTTTATACAACAGTCACCACGCGCATTTTCCTCCATGGGTGTAATGTCTCAAACAGTCTACGCTTTGATCGTTCCCTGGAAGACCAGTAGTCGCTTCCGATGCACATCTGGAGACATTATGTAAACTGTGGACTATCAGAGTGTTGATGAAACACAGAAATTGCATCGGGATTGAATACAACAGTCACCATGAGCACTTTCCTCCATGTTAGTAATGTCTCAAACAGTCTTTTTTTTATCGTTCACTGGAAGACCAGTAGTAGTTTCCGATGCACATCTGGAGGCATTCTGTAGTCTGTGGACTATCAGAGTGTTTATGAAACACAGAGATTGCATCTGGATTGAATACAACAGTCACCATGCGCACTTTCCTCCATGGGAGTAATGTCTCAAACAGTCTACGCTGTGATCGTCCATTGGAAGTCCAGTAGTAGTATCCGATGCACATCTGAAGGCATTCTGTAATCTGTAGACTATCAGAGTGTTGATGAAACACAGAAATTGCATCGGGATTGAATACAACAATCAGAATTCGCAGTTTCCTCCATGGGAGTAATTCTCAAACTTCTACGCTTTGATCGTTCCCTGGAAGACCAGTAGTAGTTTCCGACGCACATCTGGAGGCATTCTGTAATCTGTGAACCTTCAAAGTGTTGATGAAACACAGACATTGCATCGGGATTGAATACAACAGTCACCATGCGCCCTTTCCTCCATGGGAGTAATGTCTCAAACAGTCTACGCTTTGATGTTTCCCTGGAAGACCAGTAGTAGTTTCCGATGCACATCTGGAGGCATTCTGTAATCTGTGGACCTTCAAGGTGTTGATGAAACACAGAAATTGCATCGGGATTGAATACAACAGTCACCATGCCCTTATTCCTCCATAAAAGTAATGTCTCAAGAAGACAACGCTTTGATCATTCCCTGGAAGACCAGTAGTATGTTCCGATGCACATCTGGAGGCATTCTGTAATCTGTGGACTATCAGAGTGTTGATGAAACACAGAAATTGCATCGGGATTGCATACAACAGTCACCTTGCGCACTTTCCTCTATAAAAGTAATGTCCCACACAGACTACGCTTTTATAGTTCCCTGGAAGACCAGTAGTAGTGTCCGATGCACATCTGGAGGCATTCTGTAATCTGTGGACTATCAGAGTGTTGATGAAACACAGAAATTGCATCGGGATTGAATACAACAATCAGAATTCGCAGTTTCCTCCATGGGAGTAATTCTCAAACTTCTACGCTTTGATCGTTCCCTGGAAGACCAGTAGTAGTTTCCGACGCACATCTGGAGGCATTCTGTAATCTGTGAACCTTCAAAGTGTTGATGAAACACTGACATTGCATCGGGAATGATTACAACAGTCACCATGTTCCCTTTCCTCCATGGGAGTAATGTGTCAAACAGTCTACGCTTTGATCGTTCCCTGGAAGACCAGTAGTAGTTTCCGATGCACATCTGGAGGCATTCTGTAATATGTGGACCTTCAAGGTGTTGAAGAAACACAGAAATTCCATCGGGAGTGAGTGCAACAGTCACCATCCACATTTTCCTCCATGGGAGTAATTCTCAAACAGGCTACGCTTTGATCGTTCCCTGGAAGACCAGTAGTAGTTTCCGATGCACATCTGGTGGCATTCTGTAATCTGTGGACCTTCAAAGTGTTGATGAATCGCAGAAATTGCATCGGGATTGAATACAACAGTCACCATGCCCACATTCCTCCATGGGAGTGTTGTCTGAGAAAGTCTACGCTTTTATCGTACCCTGGAACACCAGTAGTAGTTTCCAATGCACATCTGGAGGCATTCTGTAAACTGTGGACTATCAGAGTGTTGATGAAACACAGTAATTGCTTCGGGATTGAATACAACAGTCACCATGTGCACTTTCCTCCATGGGAGTAATGTCTCAATAAGTCTACGCTTTGATCGTTCCCTGGAAGACCAGTAGTAGTTTCCGATGCACATCTGAAGGCATTCTGTAATCTGTGGAATATCAGACTGTTGATGAAACACAGAAGTTGCATCGGGATTGAATACGACAGTCACCATGCACACTTTCCTCCATGGGAGTAATGTCTTAAACAGTCTACGCTTTGATCGTTCCCTGCAAGACCAGTAGTAGTTTCCGATGCGCATCTGGAGGGATTCTGTAATCTGTGGAATATCAGACTGTTGATGAAACACAGAAATTGCATCGGGATTAAATACAACATTCACCATGCGCACTTTCCTCGATGGGAGTAATGTCCCAGACAGTCAACGATTTGATCGTTCCCAGGAAGACAAGTAGTAGTTTCCGAAGCACATGTGGAGGCATTCTGTAATCTGTGGACTATCAGTGTTGATGAAACACAGAATTTGCATCGGGATTGAATACAACAGTCACCATGTACTTTTTCCTCCATAAAAGTAATGTCTCAAGAAGACAACGCTTTGATCATTCCCTGGAAGACCAGTAGTATATTCCGATGCACATCTGGAGGCATTCTGTAATCTGTGGACTATCAGAGTGTTGATGAAACACAGAAATTGCATCGGGATTGAATACAACAGTCACCACGCGCACTTTCCTCCATGGGTGTAATGTCTCAAACAGTCTACGCTTTGATCGTTCGCTGGAAGACCAGTGGTAGTTCCGATGCACATCTGGAGGCATTCTGTAATCTGTGGACTATCAGAGTGTTGATGAAACACAGAAATTGCATCGGCTTGCATACAGCAGGCACCATGCTTACTTTACCCCATGCGAGTAATGTCTCTAACAGTCTACGCTTTTATCGTTCCCTGGAAGACAAGTAGTAGTTTCCGATGCACATCTGGAGGCATCCCTGTAAACTGTGGACTATCAGAGTGTTGATGAAACACAGAAATTCCATCGGGATTGAATACAACAGTCACAGTGAGCATTTTCCTCCATGGGAGTAATGTCTCTAAAAGTCTACGTTTTGATCATTCCCTGGTAGACTAGTAGTAGTTTCCGATGCACATCTGGAGGCATTCTGTAATCTGTAGACTATCTGAGTGTTAATGAAACACAGAAATTGCATCGGGATTGAATACAACAGTCACCATGCGCACTTTCCAGCATGGGAGGAATGTCTCAAACGGTCTACGCTTTGATCGTTCCCTTGATAACCAATAGTAGTTTCCGATGCACATCTGGAGGCATTCTGTAATCTGTGGACTATCAGAGTGTTGATGAAACACAGAAATTGCATCGGGAATGAATACAACAGTCACCATGCGCACATTCCTCCATGGGAGCAATGTCTCAAACAGTCTACGTTTGATCTTTCCCTGGAGGACCAGTAGTAGTTTCCGATGCACATCTGGAGGCATTCTGTAATCCGTGGACCTTCAAAGTGTTGATGAAACACAGAAATTGCATCGGGATTGAATACAACAGTCACCATTCGCAGTTTCCTCCATGGGAGTAATTCTCAAACGTCTACGCCTTGATCGCTCCCTGGAAGACCAGTAGTGGTTTCCGATGCACATCTGGGGCATTTTGTAATCTGTGGACAATCAGAGTGTTGATGAAACACAGAAATTGCATCGGGATTGAATACAACAGTCACCATGCGCACATACCTCCATGGGAGTAATGTCTCTAACAGTCTACGCTTTGATCGTTCCCTGGAAGACCAGTAGTAGTTTCCGATGCACATCTGAAGTCATTCTGTAATCTGTGGAATATCAGACTGTTGATGAAACACAGAAGTTGCATCGGGATTGAATACAACAGTCACCATGCGCTCTTTCCTCCATGGTATTTATGTCTCAAACAGTCTACGCTTTGATCGATCCATGGAAGACCAGTAGTATTTTCCGAGGAACATCTGGAGGGATTCTGTAATCTGTGGACTATCAGACTGTTGATGAAACTCAGAAATCGCATCGGGATTGAATAAAACAGTCACCATGCGCACATCCCTCCATGGGAGTAATGTCTCAAAGAGTTTTCGCTTTGATCGTTACCTGGAAGACCAGTAGTAGTTTCCGATGCACATCTGGAGGCATTCTGTAATCTGTGGACTATCAGAGTGTTGATGAAACACTGAAATTGCATCGGGATTGAATACAACAGTCAGCGTGCGCACTTTCCTCTATGGGAGTAATGTCTTAAGGAGTTTACGCTTTGATCGTTCCGTAGAAGACCAGTAGTAGTTTCCGATGCACATCTGGAGGTATTCTATAATCTGTGGACTATCAGAGTGTTGATGAAACACTGACATTGCATCGGGATTGAATACAACAGATAGCGTGCGCACTTTCCTACATAAACGTAATGTCTCAAAAAGACTACGCTTTGATCACTCCCTGGAAGACCAGTAGTATGTTCCGATGCACATCTGGAGGCATTCTGTAATCTGTGGACTATCGGAGTGTTGATGAAACACAAAAATTGCATCGGGATTGAATACAACAGTCACCATGCGCACTTTCCTCCATGGGAGCAATGTCTCAAACAGTCTACGCTTTGATCGTTCCCTGGAGGACCAGTAGTAGTTTCCGATGCACATCTGGAGGCATTCTGTAATCCGTGGACCTTCAAAGTGTTGATGAAACACAGAAATTGCATCGGGATTGATACAACAGTCAGCATTCGCACTTTCCTCCATGGGAGTAATGTCTCGAACAGTCAACGCTTTGATCGTTCCCTGGAATACCTGAAGTAGTTTCCGATGCAAATCTGGAGGCATTCTGTAATCTGTGGACTATCAGATTGTTGATGAAACACAGAAATTGCATCGGGATTGAATACAACAGTCACCATGCGCACTTTCCTCCATGGGAGTAATGTCTCGAACAGTCTACGCTTTGATCGTTCCCTGTAATACTTGAAGTAGTTTCCAATGCACATCTGGAGGTATTCTGTAATCTGTGGACTATCAGAGTGTTGATGAAACACAGAATTTGCATCGGGATTGAATACAACAGTCGCCATGCGCACTTTCCTCCATGTGAGTAACGTCTGAAACTGTCTACGCTTTGATCGTTTCTAGGAAGACCAGTAGTAGTTTCCGATGCACATCTGGAGGCATTCTGTAATCTGTGGAGTATCAGAGTGTTGATGAAACACAGAAATTGCATCGGGATTGAATACAACAGTCACCACGTGCACATTCCTCCATGGGAGTAGTGTCTTAAACAGTCTACGCTTTGATCGTTCCATGGAAGACCAGAGGTAGTTTCCGATGCACATCTGGAGGCATTCTGTAATCTGTGGACTATCAGAGTGTTCATGAAACCCAGAAATTGCATCGGGATTGAATACTACATTCACCATGCGCTCTTTCCCCCAGTTGAGTAATGTCTCAAACAGTCTACGCTTTGATCGTTCCCTGGAAGACCAGTAGTAGTTTCCGATCCACATCTGGAGGCATTCTGAAATCTGTGGGCTAACTGAGTGTTGATGAAACACAGAAATTGCATCGGGATAGAATGCAACAGTCTCGATGCGCACTTTCCTCCATGGGAGTAATGTTTCAAACAGTGTACGCTTTGACCATTTCCTGGAAGACCAAAGGTAGTTTCCGATGCACATCTGGTGGCATTCTGTAATCCGTGGACTATCAGAGTGTTGATGAAACACAGAAATAGCATCGGGATTGAATACAACAGTCACCATGCGCACTTTCCTCCATGGGAGTAATGTCTCAAACAGTCTACGCTTTGATCGTACCCTGTAATACCTGAAGTAGTATCCGATGCACATCTGGAGGCATTCTGTCATCTGTGGACTATCAGAGTGTTGATGAAACACAGAAATTGCGTCGGGATTGAATACAACAGTCACCATGTGCACTTTCCTCCATGGGAGTAATGTCTTAAACAGTCTACGCTTTGATCGTTCCCTGGAAGACCTGAAGTAGTTTCCGATGCACATCTGGAGGTATTCTGTAATCTGTGGACTATCAGAGTGTTGATGAAACACAGAAATTGCATCGGGATTGAATACAACAGTCACCTTGCGCACTTTCCTCCATGGGAGTAACGTCTGAAACAGTCTACGCTTTGATCGTTCCTAGGAAGACCAGTAGTAGTTTCCGATGCACATCTGGAGGCATTCTGTAATCTGTGGAGTATCAGAGTGTTGATGAATTACAGAAATTGCATCGGGATTGAATACAACAGTCACCATGTGCACTTTCCTCCATGGGAGTAGTGTCTCAAACAGTCTACGTTTTGATCGTTCACTGTAATACCTGAAGTAGTTTCCGATGCACATCTGGTATAATTCTGTAATCCGAGGACTATCAGAGTGTTGATGAAACACAGAAATTGCATCGGGATTATATACAACAGTCACCATGCGCACTTTCCTCCATTTGAGTAATGTCTCAAACAGTCTACGCTTTGATCGTTCCCTGGAAGACCAGTAGTAGTTTCCGATGCACATCTGGAGGCATTCTGAAATCTGTGGACTAACTGTGTGTTGATGAAACACAGAAATTGCATCGGGATAGAATACAACAGTCACCATGCGCACTTTCCTCCATGGGAGTAATGTCTCAAACAGTGTACACTTTGACCGTTCGCTGGAAGACCAAAAGTAGTTTCCGATGCACATCTGGTGTCATTCTGTAATCCGTGGACCTTCAAAGTGTTGATGAAACACAGAAATTGCATCGGGATTGAATACAAGAGTCACCATGCGCACTTTCCTCCATGGGAGTAATGTCTCGAACAGTCTACGCTTTGATCGTTCCCTGGAAGACCAGTAGTAGTTTCCAAAGCACATCTGGAGCCATTCTGTAATCTGTGGACTATCAGAGTGTTGATGAAACACAGAAATTGCATCGAGATTGAATACAACAGTCACCATGCGCACTTTCCTCCATGGGTGTAATGTCTCGAACAGTCTACGCTTTGATCGTTCCCTGTAATACCTAAAGTAGTTTCCGATGCACATCTGGAGGCATTCTGTAATCTGTGGACTATCAGAGTGTTGATGAAACACAGAAATAGCATCGGGATTGAATACAACAGTCACCATGCGCACCTTCCTCCATGGGAGTAATGTCTCAAACAGTCTACGCTTTGATCGTTCCCTGGAAGACCTGAAGTAGTTTCCGATGCACATCTGGAGGTATTCTGTAATCTGTGGACTATCAGAGTGTTGATGAAACACAGAAATTGCATCGGGATTGAATACAACAGTCACCTTGCGCTCTTTCCTCCATGGGAGTAAAGTCTGAAACAGTCTACGCTTTGATCGTTCCTAGGAAGACCAGTTGTAGATTCCGATGCACATCTGGAGGCATTCTGTAATCTGTGGGGTATCAGAGTGTTGATGAAACACAGAAATTGCATCGGGATTGAATACAACAGTCGCCATGTGCACTTTCCTCCATGGGAGTAGTGTCTCAAGCAGTCTACGCTTTGATCGTTCCATGGAAGACCAGAAGTAGTTTCCGATGCACATCTGGAGGCATTCTGTAATCTGTGGATTATCAGAGTGTTCATGAAACTCAGAAATTGCATCGGGATTTAATACAACATTCACCATGCGCTCAATCCTCCATTTGAGTAATGTCTCAAACAGACTACTCTTTGATCGTTCCCTGGAAGACCAAAGGTAGTTTCCGATGCACATATGGTGGCATTCTGTAATCCGTGGACTATCAGAGTGTTGATGAAACACAGAAATAGCATCGGGATTGAATACAACAGTCACCATGCGCACTTTCCTCCATGGGAGTAATGTCTCAAACAGTCTACGCTTTGATCGTTCCCTGTAATACCTGAAGTAGTATCCGATGCACATCTGGAGGCATTCTGTCATCTGTGGACTATCAGAGTGTTGATGAAACACAGAAATTGCGTCGGGATTGAATACAACAGTCACCATGTGCACTTTCCTCCATGGGAGTAATGTCTTAAACAGTCTACGCTTTGATCGTTCCCTGGAAGACCTGAAGTAGTTTCCGATGCACATCTGGAGGTATTCTGTAATCTGTGGACTATCAGAGTGTTGATGAAACACAGAAATTGCATCGGGATTGAATACAACAGTCACCATGCGCACTTTCCTCCATGGGAGTAACGTCTGAAACAGTCTACGCTTTGATCGTTCCTAGGAAGACCAGTAGTAGTTTCCGATGCACATCTGGAGGCATTCTGTAATCTGTGGAGTATCAGAGTGTTGATGAATTACAGAAATTGCATCGGGATTGAATACAACAGTCACCATGTGCACTTTCCTCCATGGGAGTAGTGTCTCAAACAGTCTACGTTTTGATCGTTCACTGTAATACCTGAAGTAGTTTCCGATGCACATCTGGTGGAATTCTGTAATCCGAGGACTATCAGAGTGTTGATGAAACACAGAAATTGCATCGGGATTATATACAACAGTCACCATGCGCACTTTCCTCCATTTGAGTAATGTCTCAAACAGTCTACGCTTTGATCGTTCCCTGGAAGACCAGTAGTAGTTTCCGATGCACATCTGGAGGCATTCTGAAATCTGTGGACTAACTGTGTGTTGATGAAACACAGAAATTGCATCGGGATAGAATACAACAGTCACCATGCGCACTTTCCTCCATGGGAGTAATGTCTCAAACAGTGTACACTTTGACCGTTCGCTGGAAGACCAAAAGTAGTTTCCGATGCACATCTGGTGTCATTCTGTAATCCGTGGACCTTCAAAGTGTTGATGAAACACAGAAATTGCATCGGGATTGAATACAAGAGTCACCATGCGCACTTTCCTCCATTGGAGTAATGTCTCGAACAGTCTACGCTTTGATCGTTCCCTGGAAGACCAGTAGTAGTTTCAAAAGCACATCTGGAGCCATTCTGTAATCTGTGGACTATCAGAGTGTTGATGAAACACAGAAATTGCATCGAGATTGAATACAACAGTCACCATGCGCACTTTCCTCCATGGGTGTAATGTCTCGAACAGTCTACGCTTTGATCGTTCCCTGTAATACCTAAAGTAGTTTCCGATGCACATCTGGAGGCATTCTGTAATCTGTGGACTATCAGAGTGTTGATGAAACACAGAAATAGCATCGGGATTGAATACAACAGTCACCATGCGCACCTTCCTCCATGGGAGTAATGTCTCAAACAGTCTACGCTTTGATCGTTCCCTGGAAGACCTGAAGTAGTTTCCGATGCACATCTGGAGGTATTCTGTAATCTGTGGACTATCAGAGTGTTGATGAAACACAGAAATTGCATCGGGATTGAATACAACAGTCACCATGCGCTCTTTCCTCCATGGGAGTAAAGTCTGAAACAGTCTACGCTTTGATCGTTCCTAGGAAGACCAGTTGTAGATTCCGATGCACATCTGGAGGCATTCTGTAATCTGTGGGGTATCAGAGTGTTGATGAAACACAGAAATTGCATCGGGATTGAATACAACAGTCGCCATGTGCACTTTCCTCCATGGGAGTAGTGTCTCAAGCAGTCTACGCTTTGATCGTTCCATGGAAGACCAGAAGTAGTTTCCGATGCACATCTGGAGGCATTCTGTAATCTGTGGATTATCAGAGTGTTCATGAAACTCAGAAATTGCATCGGGATTTAATACAACATTCACCATGCGCTCAATCCTCCATTTGAGTAATGTCTCAAACAGACTACTCTTTGATCGTTCCCTGGAAGACCAGTAGTAGTTTCCGATGCACATCTGGAGGCATTCTGAAATCTGTGGACTAACTGAGTGTTGATGAAACACAGAAATTGCATCGGGATAGAATACAGCAGTCACCATGCGCACTTTCCTCCATGGGAGCAATGTCTCAAACAGTCTACGCTTTGATCGTTCCCTGGAGGACCAGTAGTAGTTTCCGATGCACATCTGGAGGCATTCTGTAATCCGTGGACCTTCAAAGTGTTGATGAAACACAGAAATTGCATCGGGATTGTATACAACAGTCACCATGCGCACTTTCCTCCATGGGAGTAATGTCTCAAAAGGTCTACGCTTTGATCGTTCCCTTGAAAACCAGTAGTAGTTTCCGATGCACATCTGGAGGCATTCTGTAATCTGTGGACTATCAGAGTGTTGATGAAATACAGAAATTGCATCGGGAATGAATACAAGAGTCACCATGCGCACTTTCCTCCATGGGAGCAATGTCTCAAACAATCTACGCTTTTATCGTTCCATGGAGGACCAGTAGTAGTTTCCGATGCACATCTGGAGGCATTCTGTAATCCGTTGACCTTCAAAGTGTTGATGAAACACAGAAATTGCATCGGGATTGAATACAAGAGTAACCATGCGCACTTTCCTCCATGGGAGTATTGTCTCGAACAGTCTACGCTTTGATCGTTCCCTGGAATACCTGAAGTAGATTCCGATGCACATCTGGAGGCATTCTGTAATCTGTGGACTATCAGAGTGTTGATGAAACACAGAAATTGCATCGGGATTGAATACAACAGTCACCATGCGCACTTTCCTCCATGGGAGTAATGTCTCGAACAGTCTATGCTTTGATCGTCCCCTGTAATACCTGAAGTAGTTTCCGATGCACATCTGGAGGCATTCTGTAATCTGTGGACTATCAGAGTGTTGAAACACAGAAATTGCATCGGGAATGAATACAAGAGTCACCATGCGCACTCTCCTCCATGGGAGTAATGTCTTAAACAGTCTACGCTTTGATCGTTCCCTGGAAGACCTGAAGTAGTTTCCGATGCACATCTGGAGGTATTCTGTAATCTGTGGACTATCAGAGTGTTGATGAAACACAGAAATTGCATCGGGATTGAATACAACAGTCACCATGCGCACTTTCCTCCAGGGGAGTAATGTCTCGAACAGTCTACGCTTTGATCGTTCCCTGTAATACCTGAAGTAGTTTCCGATGCACATCTGGAGGCATTCTGTAATCTGTGGACTATCAGAGTGTTGATGAAACACAGAAATAGCATCGGGATTGAATACAACAGTCACCATGCGCACTTTCCTCCATGGGAGTAATGTCTCAAACAGTCTACGCTTTGATCGTTCCCTGTAATACCTGAAGTAGTTTCCGATGCACATCTGGAGGTATTCTGTAATCTGTGGACTATCAGAGTGTTGATGAAACACAGAAATAGCATCGTTATTGAATACAACAGTCACCATGCGCACTTTCCTCCATGGGAGTAATGTCTTAAACAGTCTACGCTTTGATCGTTCCCTGGAAGACCTGAAGTAGTTTCCGATGCACATCTGGAGGTATTCGGTAATCTGTGGACTATCAGAGTGTTGATGAAACACAGAAATTGCATCGGGATTGAATACAACAGTCACCATGCGTACTTTCCTCCATGGGAGTAATGTCTCAAACAGTCTACGATTTGATCGTTCGCTGTAATACCTGAAGTAGTTTCCGATGCACGTCTGGAGGCATTCTGTAATCTGTGGACTATCAGAGTGTAGATGAAACACAGATATAGCATCGGGATTGAATACAACAGTCACCATGCGCACTTTCCTCCATGGGAGTAATGTCTTAAACAGTCCACGCTTTGATCGTTCCCTGGAAGACCTGAAGTAGTTTCCGATGCACATCTGGAGGTATTCTGTAATCTGTGGACTATCAGAGTGTTGATGAAACACAGAAATTGCATCAGGATTCTATACAACAGTCACCATGCGCACTTTCCTCCATTTGAGTAATGTCTCAAACAGTCTACGCTTTGATCGTTCCCTGGAAGACCTGTAGTAGTTTCCGATGCACATCTGGAGGCATTCTGAAATCTGTGGACTAACTGTGTGTTGACGAAACACAGAAATTGCATCGGGATTGAATACAACAGTCACCATGCGCACTTTCCTCCATGGGAGTAATGTCTTAAACAGTCTACGCTTTGATCGTTCCCTGGAAGACCTGAAGTAGTTTCCGATGCACATCTGGAGGTATTATGTAATCTGTGGACTATCAGAGTGTTGATGAAACACAGAAATTGCATCGGGATTGAATACAACAGTCACCATGCGCACTTTCCTCCATGGGAGTAATGTCTCAAACAGTCTACGCTTTGATCGTTCCCTGTAATTCCAGAAGTAGTTTCCGATGCACATCTGGAGGCATTCTGTAATCTGTGGACTATCAGAGTGTTGATGAAACACAGAAATAGCATCGGGATTGTATACAACAGTCACCATGCGCACTTTCCAGCATGGGAGGAATGTCTCAAACGGTCTACGCTTTGATCGTTCCCTTGAAAACCAGTAGTAGTTTCCGATGCACATCTGGAGGTATTCTGTAATCTGTGGACTATCAGAGTGTTGATGAAACACAGAAATTGCATCGGGATTGTATACAACAGTCACCATGCGCACTTTCCTCCATTTGAGTAATGTTTCAAACAGTCTACGCTTTGATCGTTCCCTGGAAGACCTGTAGTAGTTTACGATGCACATCTGGAGGCATTCTGAAATCTGTGGACTGTCAGAGTGTTGATGAAACACAGAAATTGCATCGTGATTGAATACAACAGTCACCATGCGCACTTTCCTCCATGGGAGTAATGTTTCAAACAGTCTAGTCTTTGATCGTTCCCTGGAAGACCAGCAGTAGTGTCCGATGCACATCTGGAGGCATTCTGAAATCTGTGGACTAACTGAGTGTTGATGAAACACAGAAATTGCATCGGGATAGAATACAACAGTCACCATGCGCACTTTCCTCCATGGGAGTAATGTCTCAAACAGTGTACGCTTTGACCGCTCCCTGGAAGACCAAAAGTAGTTTCCGATGCACATCCGGTGGCATTCTGTAATCCGTGGACTATCAGACTGTTGATGAAACACAGAAATTGCATCGGGATTGAATACAACAGTCACCATGCGCACATTCCTCCACGGGAGTAATGTCTAAAACAGTGTACTCTTTGATCGTTCCCTGGAAGACCAGAGGTAGTTTCCGATGCACATCTGGAGGCATTCTGTAATCTGTGGGGTTATCAGAGTGTTGATGAAACACAATAATTGCATCGGGATTGAATACAACAGTCACCATGTGCATTTTCCTCCATGG
Organism: Schistocerca gregaria; assembly: GCF_023897955.1. NCBI lineage: Eukaryota > Metazoa > Arthropoda > Insecta > Orthoptera > Acrididae > Schistocerca > Schistocerca gregaria. The sequence continues at coordinate 13,165,432 of NC_064929.1, read as the reverse complement.
GAGTAGTGTCTCAAGCAGTCTACGCTTTGATCGTTCCATGGAAGACCCGAAGTAGTTTCCGATGCACATCTGGAGGCATTCTGTAATCTGTGGACTATCAGAGTGTTCATGAAACTCAGAAATTGCATCGGGATTGAATACAACATTCACCATGCGCTCAATCCTCCATTTGAGTAATGTCTCAAACAGTCTACTCTTTGATCGTTCCCTGCAAGACCAGTAGTAGTTTCCGATGCACATCTGGAGGCATTCTGAAATCTGTGGACTAACTGAGTGTTGATGAAACACAGAAATTGCATCGGGATAGAATACAACAGTCACCATGCGCACTTTCCTCCATGGGAGCAATGTCTCAAACAGTCTACGCTTTGATCGTTCCCTCGAGGACCAGTAGTAGTTTCCGATGCACATCTGGAGGCATTCTGTAATCCGTGGACCTTCAAAGTGTTGATGAAACACAGAAATTGCATCAGGATTGTATACAACAGTCACCATGCGCACTTTCCTCCATGGGAGTAATGTCTCAAAGGGTCTACGCTTTGATCGTTCCCTTGAAAACCAGTAGTAGTTTCAGATGCACATCTGGAGGCATTCTGTAATCTGTGGACTATCAGAGTGTTGAAACACAGAAATTGCATCGGGAATGAATACAAGAGAAACCATGCGAACTTTCCTCCATGGGAGCAATGTCTCAAACAGTCTACGCTTTTATCGTTCCCTGGAGGACCAGCAGTAGTTTCCGATGCACATCTGGAGGCATTCTGTAATCCGTGGACCTTCAAAGTGTTGATGAAACACAGAAATTAGATCGGGATTAAATACAAGAGTAACCATGCGCACTTTCCTCCATGGGAGTAATGTCTCGAACAGTCTACGCTTTGATCGTCCCCTGGAATACCTGAAGTAGATTCCGATGCACATCTGGAGGCATTCTGTAAATTGTGGACTATCAGAGTGTTGATGAAACACAGAAATTGCATCGGGATTGAATACAACAGTCACCATGCACACTTTCCTCCATGGGAGTAATGTCTCGAACAGTCTACGCTTTGATCGTTCCCTGTAATACCTGAAGTAGTTTCCGATGCACATCTGGAGGCATTCTGTAATCTGTGGACTATCAGAGTGTTGATGAAACACAGAAATAGCATCGGGATTGAATACAACAATCACCATGCGCACATTCCTCCATGGGACTAATGTCTCAAACAGTCTACGCTTTGATCGTTCCCTGTAATACCTGAAGTAGTTTCCGATGCACATCTGGAGGCATTCTGTAATCTGTGGACTATCAGAGTGTTGATGAAACACAGAAATAGCATCGGGATTGAATACAACAGTCACCATGCGCACTTTCCTCCATGGGAGTAATGTCTTAAACAGTCTACGCTTTGATCGTTCCCTGGAAGACCTGAAGTAGTTTCCGATGCACATCTGGAGGTATTCTTTAATCTGTGGACTATCAGAGTGTTGATGAAACACAGAAATTGCATCGGGATTGAATACAACAGTCACCATGCGCACTTTCCTCCATGGGAGTAATGTCTCAAAGAGTCTACGCTTTGATCGTTCCCTGTAATACCTGAAGTAGTTTGCGATGCACATCTGGAGGCATTCTGTAATCTGTGGACTATCAGAGTGTTGATGAAACACAGAAATAGCATCGGGATTGAATACAACAGTCACCATGCGCACTTTCCTCCATGGGAGTAATGTCTTAAACAGTCTACGCTTTGATCGTTCCCTGGAAGACCTGAAGTAGTTTCCGATGCACATCAGGAGGTATTATGTAATCTGTGGACTATCAGATTGTTGATGAAACACAGAAATTGCATCGGGATTGAATACAAAATCACCATGCGCACTTTCCTCCATGGGAGTAATGTCTCAAACAGTCTACGCTTTGATCGTTCCCTGTAATACCTGAAGTAGTTTCCGATGCACATCTGGAGGCATTCTGTAATCTGTGGACTATCAGAGTGTTGATGAAACACAGAAATAGCATCGGGATTGAATACAACAATCACCATGCGCACATTCCTCCATGGGAGTAATGTCTCAAACAGTCTACGCTTTGATCGTTCCCTGTAATACCTGAAGTAGTTTCCGATGCACATCTGGAGGCATTCTGTAATCTGTGGGCTATCAGAGTGTTGATGAAACACAGAAATAGCATCGGGATTGAATACAACAGTCACCATGCGCACTTTCCTCCATGGGAGTAATGTCTTAAACAGTCTACGCTTTGATCGTTCCCTGGAAGACCTGAAGTAGTTTCCGATGCACATCTGGAGGTATTCTTTAATCTGTGGACTATCAGAGTGTTGATGAAACACAGAAATTGCATCGGGATTGAATACAACAGTCACCATGCGCACTTTCCTCCATGGGAGTAATGTCTCAAAGAGTCTACGCTTTGATCGTTCCCTGTAATACCTGAAGTAGTTTGCGATGCACATCTGGAGGCATTCTGTAATCTGTGGACTATCAGAGTGTTGATGAAACACAGAAATAGCATCGGGATTGAATACAACAGTCACCATGCGCACTTTCCTCCATGGGAGTAATGTCTTAAACAGTCTACGCTTTGATCGTTCCCTGGAAGACCTGAAGTAGTTTCCGATGCACATCAGGAGGTATTATGTAATCTGTGGACTATCAGATTGTTGATGAAACACAGAAATTGCATCGGGATTGAATACAACAGTCACCATGCGCACTTTCCTCCATGGGAGTAATGTCTCAAACAGTCTACGCTTTGATCGTTCCCTGTAATACCTGAAGTAGTTTCCGATGCACATCTGGAGGCATTCTGTAATCTGTGGACTATCAGAGTGTTGATGAAACACAGAAATAGCATCGGGATTGTATACAACAGTCACCATGCCCACTTTCCAGCATGGGAGGAATGTCTCAAACGGTCTACGCTTTGATCGTTCCCTTGAAAACCAATAGTAGTTTCCGATGCACATCTGGAGGTATTCTGTAATCTGTGGACTATAAGAGTGTTGATGAAACACAGAAATAGCATCGGGATTGAATACAACAGTCACCATGCGCACTTTCCTCCATGGGAGTAATGTCTCAAACAGTCTACGCTTTGATCGTTCCCTGTAATACCTGAAGTAGTTTCCGATGCACATCTGGAGGCATTCTGTAATCTGTGGACTATCAGAGTGTTGATGAAACACAGAAATAGCATCGGGATTGAATACAACAATCAACATGCGCACATTCCTCCATGGGAGTAATGTCTCAAACAGTCTACGCTTTGATCGTTCCCTGTAATACCTGAAGTAGTTTCCGATGCACATCTGGAGGCATTCTGTAATCTGTGGACTATCAGAGTGTTGATGAAACACAGAAATAGCATCGGGATTGAATACAACAATCACCATGCGCACATTCCTCCATGGGAGTAATGTCTCAAACAGTCTACGCTTTGATCGTTCCCTGTAATACCTGAAGTAGTTTCCGATGCACATCTGGAGGCATTCTGTAATCTGTGGACTATCAGAGTGTTGATGAAACACAGAAATAGCATCGGGATTGAATACAACAGTCACCATGCGCACTTTCCTCCATGGGAGTAATGTCTTAAACAGTCTACGCTTTGATCGTTCCCTGGAAGACCTGAAGTAGTTTCCGATGCACATCAGGAGGTATTATGTAATCTGTGGACTATCAGATTGTTGATGAAACACAGAAATTGCATCGGGATTGAATACAACAGTCACCATGCGCACATTCCTCCACGGGAGTAATGTCTAAAACAGTGTACCCTTTGATCGTTCCCTGGAAGACCAGAGGTAGTTTCCGATGCACATCTGGAGGCATGCTGTAATCTGTGGACTATCAGAGTATTCATGAAACTCAGAGATTGCATCGGGATTGAATACAACATTCACCATGCGCTCATTCCTCCATTTGAGTAATGTCTCAAACAGTCTACTCTTTGATCGTTCCCTGGAAGACCAGCAGTAGTTTCCGATCCACATCTGGAGGCATTCTGAAATCTGTGGACTAACTGAGTGTTGATGAAACACAGAAATTGCATCGGGATAGAATACAACAGTCACCATGCGCACTTTCCTCCATGGGAGTAATGTCTCAAACAGTGTACGCTTTGACCGCTCCCTGGAAGACCAAAAGTAGTTTCCGATGCACATCCGATGGCATTCTGTAATCCGTGGACTATCAGACTGTCGATGAAACACAGAAATTGCATCGGGATTGAATACAACACTCACCATGCGCACATTCCGCCACCGGAGTAATGTCTAAAACAGTGTACTCTTTGATCGTTCCCTGGAAGACCAGAGGTAGTTTCCGATGCACATCTGGAGGCATTCTGTAATCTGTGGGGTATCAGAGTGTTGATGAAACACAGAAATTGCATCGGGATTGAATACAACAGTCACCATGTGCACTTTCCTCCATGGGAGTAGTGTCTCAAGCAGTCTACGCTTTGATCGTTCCATGGAAGACCAGAAGTAGTTTCCGATGCACATCTGGAGGCATTCTGTAATCTGTGGACTATCAGAGTGTTCATGAAACTCAGAAATTGCATCGGGATTGAATACAACATTCACCATGCGCTCAATCCTCCATTTGAATAATGTCTCAAACAGTCTACTCTTTGATCTTACCCTGGAAGACCAGTAGCAGTTTCCGATGCACATCTGGAGGCATTCTGAAATCTGTGGACTAACTGAGTGTTGATGAAACACAGAAATTGCATCGGGATAGAATACAACAGTCACCATGCGCACTTTCCTCCATGGGAGCAATGTTTCAAACAGTCTACGCTTTGATCGTTCCCTGGAGGACCAGAAGTGGTTTCCGATGCACATCTGGAGTCATTCTGTAATCCGTGGACCTCCGAAGAGTTGATGAAACACAGAAATTGCATCAGGATTGTATACAACAGTCACCATGCGCACTTTCCTCCATGGGAGCAATGTCTCAAAGGGTCTACGCTTTGATCGTTCCCTTGAAAACCAGTAGTAGTTTCAGATGCACATCTGGAGCCATTCTGTAATCTGTGGACTATCAGAGTGTTGAAACACAGAAATTGCATCGGGAATGAATACAAGAGAAACCATGCGCACTTTCCTCCATGGGAGTAATGTCTCAAACAGTCTACGCTTTTATCGTTCACTGGAGGACCAGTAGTAGTTTCCGATGCACATCTGGAGGCATTCTGTAATCCGTGGACCTTCAAAGTGTTGATGAAACACAGAAATTGCATCGGGATTGAATACAAGAGTAACCATGCGCACTTTCCTCCATGGGAGTAATGTCTCGAACAGTCTACGCTTTGATCGTTCCCTGGAATACCTGAAGTAGATTCCGATGCACATTTGGAGGCATTCTGTAATCTGTGGACTATCAGAGTGTTGATGAAACACAGAAATAGCATCGGGATTGTATACAACAGTCACTATGCGCACTTTCCAGCATGGGAGGAATGTCTCAAACGGTCTACGCTTTGATCGTTCCCTTGAAAACCAGTAGTAGTTTCCGATGCACATCTGGAGGTATTCTGTAATCTGTGGACTATCAGAGTGTTGATGAAACACAGAAATTGCATCGGGATTGTATACAACAGTCACCATGCGCACTTTCCTCCATTTGAGTAATGTCTCAAACAGTCTACGCTTTGATCGTTCCCTGGAAGACCTGTAGTAGTTTCCGATGCACATCTGGAGGCATTCTGAAATCTGTGGACTATCAGAGTGTTGATGAAACACAGAAATTGCATCGGGATTGAATACAACAGTCACCATGCGCACTTTCCTCCATGGGAGTAATGTCTCGAACAGTCTACGCTTTGATCGTTCCCCGTAATACCTAAAGCAGTTTCCGATGCACATCTGGAGGCATTCTGTAATCTGTGGACTATCAGAGTGTTGATGAAACACAGATATAGCATCGGGATTGAATACAACGTTCACCATGCGCACCTTCCTCCATGGGAGTAATGTCTCAAACAGTCTACACTTTGATCGTTCCCTGGAAGACCTGAAGTAGTTTCCGATGCACATCTGGAGGTATTCTGTAATCTGTGGACTATCAGAGTGTTGATGAAACACAGAAATTGCATCGGGATTGAATACAACAGTCTCCATGCGCACTTTCCTCCATGGGAGTAAAGTCTGAAACAGTCTACGCTTTGATCGTTCCTAGGAAGACCAGTAGTAGTTTCCGATGCACATCTGGAGGCATTCTGTAATCTGTGGGGAATCAGAGTGTTGATGAAACACAGAAATAGCATCGGGATTGAATACAACAGTCACCATGTGCACTTTCCTCCATGGGAGTAGTGTCTCAAACAGTCTACGTTTTCATCGTTCCATGGAAGACCAGAAGTAGTTTCCGATGCACATCTGGAGGCATTCTGTAATCTGTGGACTATCAGAGTGTTCATGAAACTCAGAAATTGCATCGGGATTGAATACAACATTCACCATGCGCTCATTCCTCCATTTGAGTAACGTCTCAAACGGTCTACTCTTTGATCGTTCCCTGGAAGACCAGCAGTAGTTTCCAAAGCACATCTGGAGGCATTCTGAAATCTGTGGACTAACTGAGTGTTGATGAAACACAGAAATTGCATCGGGATAGAATACAACAGTCACCATGTGCACTTTCCTCCATGGGAGTAATGTCTCAAACAGTGTACGCTTTGACCGCTCCCTGGAAGACCAAAAGTAGTTTCCGATGTAAATCCGGTGGCATTCTGTAATCCGTGGACTATCAGACTGTTGATGAAACACAGATATTGCATCGGGATTGAATACAACAGTCACCATGCGCACATTCCTCCACGGGAGTAATGTCTAAAACAGTGTACTCTTTGATCGTTCCCTGGAAGACCAGAGGTAGTTTCCGATGCACATCTGGAGGCATTCTGTAATCTGTGGACTATCAGACTGTTGATGAATCACAGAAATTGCAATCGGGATTGAATACAACAGTCACCATGCGCACTTTCCTCCATGGGAGTAATGTCTAAAACAGTGTACTCTTTGATCGTTCCCTGGAAGACCAGAGGTAGTTACCGATGCACATCTGCTGGCATGCTGTAATCTGTGGACTATCAGAGTGTTGATGAAATACAGAAATTGCATCGTGAATCAATACAACATTCACCACGAGAACTTTCCTCCATGGGAGTAATGTCTCAAACAGTCTACGCATTGATAGATCCCTGGAAGACCAGTAGTAGTTTGCGATGCACATCTGGAGGCATTCTGTAATCTGTGGATTATCAGAGTGTTGATGAAACACAGAAATTGCATCGGGATTGAATACAACAGTCACCATGCGCACTTTCCTCCATGGGAGTAATGTCTCGAACAGTCTACGCTTTGATCGTTCCCCGTAATACCTAAAGTAGTTTCCGATGCACATCTGGAGGCATTCTGTAATCTGTGGACTATCAGAGTGTTGATGAAACACAGATATAGCATCGGGATTGAATACAACGTTCACCATGCGCACCTTCCTCCATGGGAGTAATGTCTCAAACAGTCTACGCTTTGATCGTTCCCTGGAACACCTGAAGTATTTTCCGATGCACATCTGGAGGTATTCTGTAATCTGTGGACTATCAGAGTGTTGATGAAACACAGAAATTGCATCGGGATTGAATACAACAGTCTCCATGCGCACTTTCCTCCATGGGAGTAAAGTCTGAAACAGTCTACGCTTTGATCGTTCCTAGGAAGACCAGTAGTAGTTTCCGATGCACATCTGGAGGCATTCTGTAATCTGTGGGGTATCAGAGTGTTGATGAAACACAGAAATAGCATCGGGATTGAATACAACAGTCACCATGTGCACTTTCCTCCATGGGAGTAGTGTCTCAAACAGTCTACGCTTTCATCGTTCCATGGAAGACCAGAAGTAGTTTCCGATGCACATCTGGAGGCATTCTGTAATCTGTGGACTATCAGAGTGTTCATGAAACTCAGAAATTGCATCGGGATTGAATACAACATTCACCATGCGCTCATTCCTCCATTTGAGTAACGTCTCAAACAGTCTACTCTTTGATCGTTCCATGGAAGACCAGCAGTAGTTTCCAAAGCACATCTGGAGGCATTCTGAAATCTGTGGACTAACTGAGTGTTGATGAAACACAGAAATTGCATCGGGATAGAATACAACAGTCACCATGTGTACTTTCCTCCATGGGAGTAATGTCTCAAACAGTGTACGCTTTGACCGCTCCCTGGAAGACCAAAAGTAGTTTCCGATGCACATCCGGTGGCATTCTGTAATCCGTGGACTATCAGACTGTTGATGAAACACAGATATTGCATCGGGATTGAATACAACAGTCACCATGCGCACATTCCTCCACGGGAGTAATGTCTAAAACAGTGTACTCTTTGATCGTTCCCTGGAAGTCCAGAGATAGTTACCGATGCACATCTGCTGGCATGCTGTAATCTGTGGACTATCAGAGTGTTGATGAAATACAGAAATTGCATCGGGAATCAATACAACAGTCACCATGAGAACTTTCCTCCATGGGAGTAATGTCTCAAACAGTCTACGCATTGATAGATCCCTGGAAGACCAGTAGTAGTTTGCGATGCACATCTGGAGGCATTCTGTAATCTGTGGATTATCAGAGTGTTGATGAAACACAGAAATTGCATCGGGACTGAATACAACAGTCACCATGCGCACTTTCCTCGATGGGAGTAATGTCTCAAATAGTCTACGCTTTGATCGTCCCTGGAAGACCTGAAGTAGTCTCCGATGCACATCTGGAGGTATTCTGTAATCTGTGGAGTATCAGAGTGTTGATGAAACACAGAAATTGCATCGGCATTGAATACAACAGTCACCATGTGCACTTTCCTGCATGGGAGTAGTGTCTCAAAGAGTCTACGCTTTGATCGTTCCTAGGAAGACCAGTAGTAGTTTCCGATGCACATCTGGTGGCATTCTGAAATCCGTGGACTATCAGAGTGTTGACGAAACACAGAAATTGCATCGGGATTGTATACAACAGTCACCATGCGCACTTTCCTCCATTTGAGTAATGTCTCAAAGAGTCTACGCTTTGATCGTTCCCTGGAAGACCAGTAGTAGTTTCCGATGCACATCTGGAGGCATTCTGAAATCTGTGGACTAACTGTGTGTTGATGAAACACAGAAATTGCATCGGGATAGAATACAACAGTCACCATGCGCACTTTCCTCCATGGGAGTAACGTCTGAAACAGTCTACGCTTTGATCGTTCCTAGGAAGACCTGAAGTAGTCTCCGATGCACATCTGGAGGTATTCTGTAATCTGTGGACTATCAGAGTGTTGATAAAACACAGAAATTGCATCGGGATTGAATACAACAGTCACCATGCGCACTTTCCTCCATGTGAGTAACGTCTGAAACAGTCTACGCTTTGATCGTTCCTAGGAAGACCAGTAGTAGTTTCCGATGCACATCTGGAGGCATTCTGAAATCTGTGGACTAACTGTGTGTTGATGAAACACAGAAATTGCATCGGGATAGAATACAACAGTCACCATGCGCACTTTCCTCCATGGGAGTAATGTCTCAAACAGTGTACGATTTGACCGTTGCCTGGAAGACCAAAAGTAGTTTCCGATGCACATCTGGAGGCATTCTGTAATCTGTGGAGTATGAGAGTGTTGATGAAACACAGAAATTGCATCGGGATTGAATACAACAGTCACCATGTGCACTTTCCTCCATGGGAGTAATGTCTCGAACAGTCTACGCTTTGATCGTTCCCTGTAATACCTGAAGTAGTTTCCGATGCACATCTGGAATCATTCTGTAGTCTGTGGACTATCAGATTGTTGATGAAACACAGAAATTGCATCGGGATTGAATACAACAGTCACAAGGCGCACTTTCCTCCATGGGAGTAATGTCTGAAACAGTCTACGCTTTGATCGTTCCTAGGAGGACCAGTAGTAGTTTCCGATGCACATCTGGAGGCATTCTGCAATCTGTATAGTATCAGAGTGTTGATGAATTACAGAAATTGCATCGGGATTGAATACAACAATCACCATGTGCACTTTCGTCCATGGGAGTAGTGTCTCAAACAGTCAACGCTTTGATCGTTCCATGGAAGACCAGAAGTAGTTTCCGATGCACATCTGGAGGCATTCTGTAATCTGTGGACCATCAGAGTGTTCATGAAACTCAGAAATTGCATCGGGATTGAATACAACATTCACCATGCGCTCTTTCCTCCATTTGAGTAATGTCTCAAACAGTCTACGCTTTGATCGTTCCCTGGAAGACCAGTAGTAGTTTCCGATGCACATCTGGAGGCATTCTGAAATCTGTGGACTAACTGAGTGTTGATGAAATACAGTAATTGCATCGGGATAGAATACAACAGTCACCATGCGCACTTTATTCCATGGGAGTAATGTCTCAAACGGTGTACGTTTTTGACCGTTCCCTGGAAGACCAAAAGTAGTATCCGATGCACATCTGGTGGCATTCTGTAATCCGTGGACTATCAGACTGTTGATGAAACACAGAAATTGCATCGGGATTGAATACAACAGTCACCATGCGCACATTCTTCCACGGGAGTAATGTCTAAAACAGTGTACTCTTTGATCTTTCCCTGGAAGACCAGTAGTTGTTTCCGATGAACATCTGGTGCCACTCTGTAGTCTGTGGACTATCAGAGTGTTGATGAAACACAGAAATTGCATCGGGATTGAATACAACAGTCACCATCCGCACTTTCCTACTTGGGAGTAATGTCTGAAACAGTCTACGCTTCGAGCGTTCCCTGGAAGACCAGTAGTTGTTTCCGATGCACATCTGGTGGCATTCTGTAATCTGTGGACTATCAGAGTGTTGATGAGACACAGAAATTGCATCGGGAATCAATACAACAGTCACCATGCGAACTTTCCTCCATGGGAGTAATGTCTCAAACAGTCTACGCATTGATAGATCCCTGGAAGACCAGTAGTAGTTTCCGATGCACATCTGGAGGCATTCTGTAATCTGTGGATTATCAGAGTGTTGATGAAACACAGAAATTGCATCGGGATTGAATACAACAGTCACCATGCGCACTTTCCTCCACGGGAGGTATGTCTCAAACAGTCTACGCTTTGATCGTTCCCTGGAAGGATAGTAGTAGTTTCCGATGCACATGTGGTGGCATTCTGTAATCTGTGGACTATCAGAGTGTTGATGAAACACAGAAATTGCATCGGGATTGAATACAACAGTCACCATCCGCACTTTCCTCCATTGGAGTAATGTCTGAAAAAGTATACGTTTAATCGTTCCCTGGAAGACCAGTAGTAGTTTCCGATGCACATTTGGTGGCATTCTGTAATCTGTGGACTATCAGAGTGTTGATGAAACACACAAATTGCATCGGGAATCAATACAACAGTCACCATGCGAACTTTCCTCCATGGGAGTAATGTCTCAAACAGTCTACGCATTGATAGATCCCTGGAAGACCAGTAGTAGTTTCCGATGCACATCTGGAGGCATTCTGTAATCTGTGGATTGTCAGAGTGTTGATGAAACACAGAAATTGCATCGGGATTGAATACAACAGTCACCATGCGCACTTTCCTCCACGGGAGGTATGTCTCAAACAGTCTACGCTTTGATCGTTCCCTGGAAGGATAGTAGTAGTTTCCGATGCACATCTGGTGGCATTCTGTAATCTGTGGACTATCAGAGTGTTGATGAAACACAGAAATTGCATCGGGATTGAATACAACAGTCACCATCCGCACTTTCCTCCATTGGAGTAATGTCTGAAAAAGTATACGTTTAATCGTTCCCTGGAAGACCAGTAGTAATTTCCGATGCACATCTGGTGGCATTCTGTAATCTGTGGACTATCAGAGTGTTGATGAAACACACAAATTGCATCGGGAATCAATACAACAGTCACCATGCGAACTTTCCTCCATGGGAGTAATGTCTCAAACAGTCTACGCATTGATAGATCCCTGGAAGACCGGTAATAGTTTCCGATGCACATCTGGAGGCATTCTGTAATCTGTGGATTATCAGAGTGTTGATGAAACACAGAAATGGCATCGGGATTGAATACAACAGTCACCATGCGCACTTTCCTCCACGGGAGGTATGTCTCAAACAGTCTACGCTTTGATCGTTCCCTGGAAGGATAGTAGTAGTTTCCGATGCACATCTGGAGGCATTCTGTAATCTGTGGATTATCAGAGTGTTGATGAAACACAGAAATTGCATCGGGATTGAATACAACAGTCACCATGCGCACTTTCCTCCACGGGAGGTATGTCTCAAACAGTCTACGCTTTGATCGTTCCCTGGAAGGATAGTAGTAGTTTCCGATGCACATCTGGTGGCATTCTGTAATCTGTGGACTATCAGAGTGTTGATGAAACACAGAAATTGCATCGGGATTGAATACAACAGTCACCATCCGCACTTTCCTCCATTGGAGTAATGTCTGAAAAAGTATACGTTTAATCGTTCCCTGGAAGACCAGTAGTAGTTTCCGATGCACATCTGGTGGCATTCTGTAATCTGTGGACTATCAGAGTGTTGATGAAACACACAAATTGCATCGGGAATCAATACAACAGTCACCATGCGAACTTTCCTCCATGGGAGTAATGTCTCAAACAGTCTACGCATTGATAGATCCCTGGAAGACCAGTAGTACTTTCCGATGCACATCTGGAGGCATTCTGTAATCTGTGGATTATCAGAGTGTTGATGAAACACAGAAATTGCATCGGGATTGAATACAACAGTCACCATCCGCACTTTCCTACTTGCGAGTAATGTCTGAAACAGTCTACGCTTCGAGCGTTCCCTGGAAGACCAGTAGTTGTTTCCGATGCACATCTGGTGGCATTCTGTAATCTGTGGACTATCAGAGTGTTGATGAGACACAGAAATTGCATCGGGAATCAATACAACAGTCACCATGCGAACTTTCCTCCATGGGAGTAATGTCTCAAACAGTCTACGCATTGATAGATCCCTGGAAGACCAGTAGTAGTTTCCGATGCACATCTGGAGGCATTCTGTAATCTGTGGATTATCAGAGTGTTGATGAAACACAGAAATTGCATCGGGATTGAATACAACAGTCACCATGCGCACTTTCCTCCACGGGAGGTATGTCTCAAACAGTCTACGCTTTGATCGTTCCCTGGAAGGATAGTAGTAGTTTCCGATGCACATGTGGTGGCATTCTGTAATCTGTGGACTATCAGAGTGTTGAGGAAACACAGAAATTGCATCGGGATTGAATACAACAGTCACCATCCGCACTTTCCTCCATTGCAGTAATGTCTGAAAAAGTATACGTTTAATCGTTCCCTGGAAGACCAGTAGTAATTTCCGATGCACATCTGGTGGCATTCTGTAATCTGTGGACTATCAGAGTGTTGATGAAACACACAAATTGCATCGGGAATCAATACAACAGTCACCATGCGAACTTTCCTCCATGGGAGTAATGTCTCAAACAGTCTACGCATTGATAGATCCCTGGAAGACCAGTAATAGTTTCCGATGCACATCTGGAGGCATTCTGTAATCTGTGGATTATCAGAGTGTTGATGAAACACAGAAATGGCATCGGGATTGAATACAACAGTCACCATGCGCACTTTCCTCCACGGGAGGTATGTCTCAAACAGTCTACGCTTTGATCGTTCCCTGGAAGGATAGTAGTAGTTTCCGATGCACATCTGGAGGCATTCTGTAATCTGTGGATTATCAGAGTGTTGATGAAACACAGAAATTGCATCGGGATTGAATACAACAGTCACCATGCGCACTTTCCTCCACGGGAGGTATGTCTCAAACAGTCTACGCTTTGATCGTTCCCTGGAAGGATAGTAGTAGTTTCCGATGCACATCTGGTGGCATTCTGTAATCTGTGGACTATCAGATTGTTGATGAAACACAGAAATTGCATCGGGATTGAATACAACAGTCACCATCCGCACTTTCCTCCATTGGAGTAATGTCTGAAAAAGTATACGTTTAATCGTTCCCTGGAAGACCAGTAGTAGTTTCTGATGCACATCTGGTGGCATTCTGTAATCTGTGGACTATCAGAGTGTTGATGAAACACACAAATTGCATCGGGAATCAATACAACAGTCACCATGCGAACTTTCCTCCATGGGAGTAATGTCTCAAACAGTCTACGCATTGATAGATCCCTGGAAGACCAGTAGTAGTTTCCGATGCACATCTGGAGGCATTCTGTAATCTGTGGATTATCAGAGTGTTGATGAAACGCAGAAATTGCATCGGGATTGAATACAACAGTCACCATGCGCACTTTCCTCCACGGGAGGTATGTCTCAAACAGTCTACGCTTTGATCGTTCCCTGGAAGGATAGTAGTAGTTTCCGATGCACATCTGGTGGCATTCTGTAATCTCTGGACTATCAGAGTGTTGATGAAACACAGAAATTGCATCGGGATTGAATACAACAGTCACCATCCGCACTTTCCTCCATTGGAGTAATGTCTGAAAAAGTATACGTTTAATCGTTCCCTGGAAGACCAGTAGTAGTTTCCGATGCACATCTGGTGGCATTCTGTAATCTGTGGACTATCAGAGTGTTGACGAAACACAGAAATTGCATCGGGATTGTATACAACAGTCACCATGCGCACTTTCCTCCATTTGAGTAATGTCTCAAAGAGTCTACGCTTTGATCGTTCCTAGGAAGACCAGTAGTAGTTTCCGATGCACATCTGGTGGCATTCTGTAATCCGTGGACTATCAGAGTGTTGACGAAACACAGAAATTGCATCGGGATTGTATACAACAGTCACCATGCGCACTTTCCTCCATTTGAGTAATGTCTCAAAGAGTCTACGCTTTGATCGTTCTCTGGAAGACCAGTAGTAGTTTCCGATGCACATCTGGAGGCATTCTGAAATCTGTGGACTAACTGTGTGTTGATGAAACACAGAAATTGCATCGGGATAGAATACAACAGTCACCATGCGCACTTTCCTCCATGGGAGTAATGTCTCAAATAGTGTACGCTTTGACCGTTCCCTGGAAGACCAAAAGTAGTTTCCGATGCACATCTGGTGGCATTCAGTAATCCGTGGACTATCAGAGTGTTGATGAAACACAGAAATTGCATCGGGATTGTATACAACAGTCACCATGCGCACTTTCCTCCATGGGAGTAATGTCTCAAACAGTCTACGCTTTGATCGTTCCCTGGAAGACCAAAAGTAGTTTCCGATGCACATCTGGAGGCATTCTGTAATCTGTGGAGTATGAGAGTGTTGATGAAACACAGAAATTGCATCGGGATTGAATACAACATTCACCATGCGCTCTTTCCTCCACTTGAGTAATGTCTCAAACAGTCTACGCTTTGATCGTTCCCTGGAAGACCAGTAGTAGTTTCCGATGCACATCTGGAGGCATTCTGAAATCTGTGGACTAACTGAGTGTTGATGAAATACAGTAATTGCATCGGGATAGAATACAACAGTCACCATGCGCACTTTATTCCATGGGAGTAATGCCTCAAACGGTGTACGTTTTTGACCGTTCCCTGGAAGACCAAAAGTAGTTTCCGATGCACATCTGGTGGCATTCTGTAATCCGTGGACTATCAGACTGTTGATGAAACACAGAAATTGCATCGGGATTGAATACAACAGTCACCATGCGCACATTCTTCCACGGGAGTAATGTCTAAAACAGTGTACTCTTTGATCGTTCCCTGGAAGACCAGTAGTAGTTTCCGATGAACATCTGGTGCCACTCTGTAGTCTGTGGACTATCAGAGTGTTGATGAAACACAGAAATTGCATCGGGATTGAATACAAAAGTCACCATCCGCACTTTCCTACATGGGAGTAATGTCTGAAACAGTCTACGCTTCGAGCGTTCCCTGGAAGACCAGTAGTTGTTTCCGATGCACATCTGGTGGCATTCTGTAATCTGTGGACTATCAGAGTGTTGATGAGACACAGAAATTGCATCGGGAATCTATACAACAGTCACCATGCGAACTTTCCTCCATGGGAGTAATGTCTCAAACAGTCTACGCATTGATAGATCCCTGGAAGACCAGTAGTACTTTCCGATGCACATCTGGAGGCATTCTGTAATCTGTGGATTATCAGAGTGTAGATGAAACACAGAAATTGCATCGGGATTGAATACAACAGTCACCATGCGCACTTTCCTCCACGGGAGGTATGTCTTAAACAGTCTACGCTTTGATCGTTCCCTGGAAGGATAGTAGTAGTTTCCGATGCACATCTGGTGGCATTCTGTAATCTGTGGACTATCAGAGTGTTGATGAAACACAGAAATTGCATCGGGATTGAATACAACAGTCACCATCCGCACTTTATTCCATTGGAGTAATGTCTGAAAAAGTATACGTTTAATCGTTCCCTGGAAGACCAGTAGTAGTTTCCGATGCACATCTGGTGGCATTCTGTAATCTGTGGACTATCAGAGTGTTGATGAAACACACAAATTTCATCGGGATTGAATACAACAGAAACCATTCGCACTTTCCTTCATGGGAATAATGTCTGAAACTGTCTACGCTTTGAGCGTTCCCTGGAAGACCAGTAGTAGTTTCCGATGCACTTCTGGTGGCATTCTGTAATCCGTGGACTATCCGAGTGTTGATGAAACACAGAAATTGCATCGGGATTGTATACAACAGTCACCATGCGCACTTTCCTCCATTTGAGTAATGTCTCAAACAGTCTACGCTTTGATCGTTCCCTGGAAGACCAGTAGTTGTTTTCGACGCACATCTGGAGGCATTCTGAAATCTGTGGACTAACTGTGTGTTGATGAAACAAACAAATTGCATCGGGATAGAATACAACAGTCACCATGCGCACTTTCCTCCATGGGAGTAATGTCTGAAACAGTCTACGCTTCGAGCGTTCCCTGGAAGACCAGTAGTTGTTTCCGATGCACATCTGGTGGCATTCTGTAATCTGTGGACTATCAGAGTGTTGATGAGACACAGAAATTGCATCGGGAATCAATACAACAGTCACCATGCGAACTTTCCTCCATGGGAGTAATGTCTCAAACAGTCTACGCATTGATAGATCCCTGGAAGACCAGTAGTAGTTTCCGATGCACATCTGGAGGCATTCTGTAATCTGTGGATTATCAGAGTGTTGATGAAACACAGAAATTGCATCGGGATTGAATACAACAGTCACCATGCGCACTTTCCTCCACGGGAGGTATGTCTCAAACAGTCTACGCTTTGATCGTTCCCTGGAAGGATAGTAGTAGTTTCCGATGCACATGTGGTGGCATTCTGTAATCTGTGGACTATCAGAGTGTTGATGAAACACAGAAATTGCATCGGGATTGAATACAACAGTCACCATCCGCACTTTCCTCCATTGGAGTAATGTCTGAAAAAGTATACGTTTAATCGTTCCCTGGAAGACCAGTAGTAGTTTCCGATGCACATTTGGTGGCATTCTGTAATCTGTGGACTATCAGAGTGTTGATGAAACACACAAATTGCATCGGGAATCAATACAACAGTCACCATGCGAACTTTCCTCCATGGGAGTAATGTCTCAAACAGTCTACGCATTGATAGATCCCTGGAAGACCAGTAGTAGTTTCCGATGCACATCTGGAGGCATTCTGTAATCTGTGGATTATCAGAGTGTTGATGAAACACAGAAATTGCATCGGGATTGAATACAACAGTCACCATGCGCACTTTCCTCCATGGGAGGTATGTCTCAAACAGTCTACGCTTTGATCGTTCCCTGGAAGGATAGTAGTAGTTTCCGATGCACATCTGGTGGCATTCTGTAATCTGTGGACTATCAGAGTGTTGATGAAACACAGAAATTGCATCGGGATTGAATACAACAGTCACCATCCGCACTTTCCTCCATTGCAGTAATGTCTGAAAAAGTATACGTTTAATCGTTCCCTGGAAGACCAGTAGTAATTTCCGATGCACATCTGGTGGCATTCTGTAATCTGTGGACCATCAGAGTGTTGATGAAACACACAAATTGCATCGGGAATCAATACAACAGTCACCATGCGAACTTTCCTCCATGGGAGTAATGTCTCAAACAGTCTACGCATTGATAGATCCCTGGAAGACCAGTAATAGTTTCCGATGCACATCTGGAGGCATTCTGTAATCTGTGGATTATCAGAGTGTTGATGAAACACAGAAATGGCATCGGGATTGAATACAACAGTCACCATGCGCACTTTCCTCCACGGGAGGTATGTCTCAAACAGTCTACGCTTTGATCGTTCCCTGGAAGGATAGTAGTAGTTTCCGATGCACATCTGGTGGCATTCTGTAATCCGTGGCTTATCAGAGTGTTGATGAAACACAGAAATTGCATCGGGATTGTATACAACAGTCACCATGCGCACTTTCCTCCATGGGAGTAATGTCTCAAACGGTCTACGCTTTGCTCGTTCCCTTGAAAACCAGTAGTAGTTTCCGATGCACATCTGGAGGCATTCTGTAATCTGTGGACTATCAGAGTATTGATGAAACACAGAAATTGCATCGGGAATGAATACAACAGTCACCATGCGCACTTTCCTCCATGGGAGCAATGTCTCAAACAGTCTACGCTTTGATCGTTCCCTGGAGGACCAGGAGCAGTTTCCGATGCACATCTGGAGGCATTCTGTATTCCGCGTAACT
Source organism: Schistocerca gregaria (assembly GCF_023897955.1). NCBI lineage: Eukaryota > Metazoa > Arthropoda > Insecta > Orthoptera > Acrididae > Schistocerca > Schistocerca gregaria. The sequence continues at coordinate 13,146,710 of NC_064929.1, read as the reverse complement.
TCAAAGTGTTGATGAAACACAGAAATTGCATCGGGATGGAATACAAGAGTCACCATGCGCACTTTCCTCAATGGGAGTAATGTCTCGAACAGTCTAAGCTTTGATCGTTCCCTGGAATACCTGAAGTAGTTTCCGATGCACATCTGGAGGCATTCTGTAATCTGAGGACTATCAGAGTGTTGATGAAACACAGAAATTGCATCGGGATTGAATACAACAGTCACCATGCGCACTTTCCTCCATGGGAGTAATGTCTCGAACAATCTACGCTTTGATCGTTCCCTGTAATACCTGAAGTAGTTTCCGATAAACATCTGGAGGCATTCTGTAATCTGTGGACTATCAGAGTCTTGATGAAACATAGAAATAGCATCGGGATTGAATACAACAGTCACCATGCGCACTTATCTCCATGGGAGTAATGTCTCAAACAGTCTACGCTTTGATCGTTTCCTGGGAGACCAACAGTAGTTTCCGATGCACATCTGGATACATTCTGTAATCTGTGGACCTTCAAAGTGTTGATGTAACACAGAAACTGCATCGGGATTGATACAACAGTCACCATGCGCCCTTCCCTACATGCGAGTAATGTCTCAAACAGTCTACGCTTTGATCGTTCCATGGAAGACCAGAAGTAGTTTCCGATGCACATCTGGCGGCATTCTGTAATCTGTGGACTATCAGAGTGTTCATGAAACTCAGAAATTGCATCGGGATTGAATACAACATTCACCATGCGCTCTTTCCTCCATTTGAGTAATGTCTCAAACGGTCTACGCTTTGATCGTTCCCTTGAAAACCAGTAGTAGTTTCCGATGCACATCTGGAGGCATTCTGTAATCTGTGGACTATCAGAGTGTTGATGAAACACAGAAATTGCATCATGAATGAATACAACAGTCACCATGCGCACATTCCTCCATGGGAGCAATGTCTCAAACAGTCTACGCTTTGATCGTTCCCTGGAGGACCAGTAGCAGTTTCCGATGCACATCTGGAGGCATTCTGTAATCCGCGGACCTTCAAAGTGTTGATGAAACACAGAAATTGCATCGGGATTGAATACAAGAGTAACCATGCGCACTTTCCTCCATGGGAGTAATGTCTCGAACAGTCTACGCTTTAATCGTTCCCTGGAATACCTGAAGTAGTTTCCGATGCACATCTGGAGGCATTCTGTAATCTGTGGACTATCAGAGTGTTGATGAAACACAGAAATTGCATTGGGATTGAATACAACAGTCACCATGCGCACTTTCCCATATGGGAGTAATGTCTCGAACAGTCTACGCTTTGATCGTTCCCTGGAAGAATAGTAGTAGTTTCCGATGCACATCTGGTGGCATTCTGTAATCTGTGGAGTATCAGAGTGTTGATGAAACACAGAAATTGCATCGGGATTGATTACAACAGTCACTATGCGGACTTTCCTCCATGGGAGTAATGTCTCAAACAGTCTACGCTTTGATCCTTCCCTGGAAGACCTGAAGTAGTTTCCGACGCACATCTGGAGGAATTCTGTAATCTGTGGACTATCAGAGTGTTGATGAAACACAGAAATTGCATCGGGATTGAATACAACAGTCACCATGTGCACTTTCCTCCATGGGAGTAACGTCTGAAACAGTCTACGCTTTGATCGTTCCTAGGAAGACCAGTAGTAGTTTCCGATGTACATCTGGAGGCATTCTGTAATCTGTGGAGTATCAGAGTGGTGATGAAACACAGAAATTGCATCGGCATTGAATACAACAGTCACCATGTGCACTTTCCTCCATGGGAGTAGTGTCTCAAAGAGTCTACGCTTTGATCGTTCCTAGGAAGACCAGTAGTAGTTTCCGATGCACATCTGCTGGCATTCTGTAATCCGTAGACTATCAGGTTGTTGATGAAACACAGAAATTGCATCGGGATTGTATACAACAGACACCATGCGCACTTTCCTCCATTTGAGTAATGTCTCAAACAGTCTACGCTTTGATCGTTCTCTGGAAGACCGGTAGTAGTTTCCGATGCACATCTGAAGGCATTCTGTAATCCGTGGACCTTCAAAGTGTTGATGAAACACAGAAATTGCATCGGGATTGAATACAACAGTCACCATCCGCACTTTCCTCCATGGGAGTAATGTCTCGAACAGTCTACGCTTTGATCGTTCCCTGGAAGACCAGTAGTAGTTTCCGATGCACATCTGGAGGCATTCTGAAATCTGTGGACTAACTGAGTGTTGATGAAATACAGAAATTGCATCGGGATAGAATACAACAGTCACCATGCGCACTTTATTCCATGGGAGTAATGTCTCAAACAGTGTACATTTTTGACCGTTCCCTGGAAGACCAAAAGTAGTTTCCGATGCACATCTGGTGGCATTCTGTAATCCGTGGACTATCAGACTGTTGAAGAAACACAGAAATTGCATCGGGATTGAATACAACAGTCGCCATGCGCACTTTCCTCCATAAAAGTAATGTCTCAAACATTCTACGCTTTGATCGTTCCCTGGAAGACCAGCAGTAGTTTCCGATGCACATCTGGTGCCACTCTGTAGTCTGTGGACTATCAGAGTGTTGATGAAATACAGAAATTGCATCGGGATTGTATACAACAGTCACCATCCGCACTTTCCTCTATGGGAGTAATGTCTGAAACAGTCTACGCTTCGAGCGTTCCCTGGAAGACCAGTAGTTGTTTCCGATGCACATCTGGTGGCATTCTGTAATCTGTGGACTATCAGAGTGTTGATGAGACACAGAAATTGCATCGGGATTGAATACAACAGTCACCATGCGCACTTTCCTCCATAGGAGTAATGTCTCGAACAATCTACGCTTTGATCGTTCCCTGTAATACCTGAAGTAGTTTCCGATAAACATCTGGAGGCATTCTGTAATCTGTGGACTATCAGAGTCTTGATGAAACATAGAAATAGCATCGGGATTGAATACAACAGTCACCATGTGCACTTATCTCCATGGGAGTAATGTCTCAAACAGTCTACGCTTTGATCGTTTCCTGGGAGACCAACAGTAGTTTCCGATGCACATCTGGATACATTCTGTAATCTGTGGACCTTCAAAGTGTTGATGTAACACAGAAACTGCAGCGGGATTGATACAACAGTCACCATGCGCCCTTCCCTACATGCGAGTAATGTCTCAAACAGTCTACGCTTTGATCGTTCCATGGAAGACCAGAAGTAGTTTCCGATGCACATCTGGCGGCATTCTGTAATCTGTGGACTATCAGAGTGTTCATGAAACTCAGAAATTGCATCGGGATTGAATACAACATTCACCATGCGCTCTTTCCTCCATTTGAGTAATGTCTCAAACGGTCTACGCTTTGATCGTTCCCTTGAAAACCAGTAGTAGTTTCCGATGCACATCTGGAGGCATTCTGTAATCTGTGGACTATCAGAGTGTTGATGAAACACAGAAATTGCATCATGAATGAATACAACAGTCACCATGCGCACTTTCCTCCATGGGAGCAATGTCTCAAACAGTCTACGCTTTGATCGTTCCCTGGAGGACCAGTAGCAGTTTCCGATGCACATCTGGAGGCATTCTGTAATCCGCGGACCTTCAAAGTGTTGATGAAACACAGAAATTGCATCGGGATTGAATACAAGAGTAACCATGCGCACTTTCCTCCATGGGAGTAATGTCTCGAACAGTCTACGCTTTAATCGTTCCCTGGAATACCTGAAGTAGTTTCCGATGCACATCTGGAGGCATTCTGTAATCTGTGGACTATCAGAGTGTTGATGAAACACAGAAATTGCATTGGGATTGAATACAACAGTCACCATGCGCACTTTCCCATATGGGAGTAATGTCTCGAACAGTCTACGCTTTGATCGTTCCCTGGAAGAATCGTAGTAGTTTCCGATGCACATCTGGTGGCATTCTGTAATCTGTGGACTATCAGAGTGTTGATGAAACACAGAAATTGCATCGGGATTGATTACAACAGTCACTATGCGGACTTTCCTCCATGGGAGTAATGTCTCAAACAGTCTACGCTTTGATCCTTCCCTGGAAGACCTGAAGTAGTTTCCGACGCACATCTGGAGGAATTCTGTAATCTGTGGACTATCAGAGTGTTGATGAAACACAGTAATTGCATCGGGATTGAATACAACAGTCACCATGTGCACTTTCCTCCATGGGAGTAACGTCTGAAACAGTCTACGCTTTGATCGTTCCTAGGAAGACCAGTAGTAGTTTCCGATGTACATCTGGAGGCATTCTGTAATCTGTGGAGTATCAGAGTGGTGATGAAACACAGAAATTGCATCGGCATTGAATACAACAGTCACCATGTGCACTTTCCTCCATGGGAGTAGTGTCTCAAAGAGTCTACGCTTTGATCGTTCCTAGGAAGACCAGTAGTAGTTTCCGATGCACATCTGGTGGCATTCTGTAATCCGTAGACTATCAGAGTGTTGATGAAACACAGAAATTGCATCGGGATTGTATACAACAGACACCATGCGCACTTTCCTCCATTTGAGTAATGTCTCAAACAGTCTACGCTTTGATCGTTCCCTGGAAGACCGGTAGTAGTTTCCGATGCACATCTGAAGGCATTCTGTAATCCGTGGACCTTCAAAGTGTTGATGAAACACAGAAATTGCATCGGGATTGAATACAACAGTCACCATCCGCACTTTCCTCCATGGGAGTAATGTCTCGAACAGTCTACGCTTTAATCGTTCCCTGGAAGACCAGCAGTAGTTTCCGATGCACATCTGGAGGCATTCTGAAATCTGTGGACTAACTGAGTGTTGATGAAACACAGAAATTGCATCGGGATTGAATACAACAGTCACCATGCGCACTTTCCTCCACGGGAGGTATGTCTCAAACAGTCTACGCTTTGATCGTTCCCTGGAAGGATAGTAGTAGTTTCCGATGCACATCTGGTGGCAATCTGTAATCTGTGGACTATCAGAGTGTTGATGAAACACACAAATTGCATCGGGATTGAATACAACAGAAACCATTCGCACTTTCCTTCATGGGAATAATGTCTGAAACAGTCTACGATTTGGTCGTTCCCTGGAAGACCAGTAGTAGTTTCGAATCACATCTGGAGGTATTCTGTAATCTGTGGACTATCAGAGTGTTGATGAAACACAGAAATTGCATCGGGATTGAATACAACAGTCACCATGCGCACTTCCCTCCATGCGAGTAAAGTCTGAAACAGTCTACGCTTTGATCGTTCCTACGAAGACAAGTAGTAGTTTCCGATGCACATCTGGAGGCATTCTGTAATCTGTGGAGTATGAGAGTGTTGATGAAACACAGAAATTGCATCGGGATTGAATACAACAGTCACCATGCGCACTTTCCTCCATGGGAGTAATGTCTGAAACAGTCTACGCTTCGAGCGTTCCCTGGAAGACCAGTAGTTGTTTCCGATGCCCATCTGGAGGCATTCTGTAATCCGCGGACCTTCAAAGTGTTGATGAAACACAGAAATGGCATCGGGATTGAATACAAGAGTCACCATGCGCACTTTCCTCCATGGGAGTAATGTCTCGAACAGTCTACGCTTTGATCGTTCCCTGGAATACCTGAAGTAGTTTCCGATGCACATCTGGAGGCATTCTGTAATCTGTGGACTATCAGAGTGTTGATGAAACATAGAAATAGCATCGGGATTGAATACAACAGTCACCATGCGCACTTATCTCCATGGGAGTAATGTCTCAAACAGTCTACGCTTTGATCGTTTCCTGGAAGACCAACAGTAGTTTCCGATGCACATCTGGGTACATTCTGTAATCTGTGGACCTTCAAAGTGTTGATGAAACACAGAAACTGCATCGGGATTGATAAAACAGTCACCATGCGCACTTCCCTACATGGGAGTAATGTCTCAAACAGTCTACGATTTGGTCGTTCCCTGGAAGACCAGTAGTAGTTTCGAATCACATCTGGAGGTATTCTGTAAACCTTGGACTATCAGAGTGTTGATGAAACACAGAAATTGCATCGGGATTGAATACAACAGTCACCATGCGCACTTCCCTCCATGCGAGTAAAGTCTGAAACAATCTACGCTTTGATCGTTCCTAGGAAGACAAGTAGTAGTTTCCGATGCACATCTGGAGGCATTCTGTAATCTGTGGAGTATGAGAGTGTTGATGAAACACAGAAATTGCATCGGGATTGAATACAACAGTCACCATGTGCACTTTCCTCTATGGGAGTAGTGTCTCAAACAGTCTACGCTTTGATCGTTCCATAGAAGACCAGAAGTAGTTTCCGATGCACATCTGGTGGCATTCTGTAATCCGTAGACTATCAGAGTGTTGATGAAACACAGAAATTGCATCGGGATTGTATACAACAGTCACCATGCGCACTTCCCTCCATGGGAGTAATGTCTCAAACGGTCTACGCTTTGATCGTTCCGTTGAAAACCAGTAGTAGTTTCCGATGCACATCTGGAGGCATTCTGTAATCTGTGGACTATCAGAGTGTTGATGAAACACAGAAATTGCATCGGGAATGAATACAACAGTCACCATGCGCACTTTCCTCCATGGGAGCAATGTCTCAAACAGTCTACGCTTTGATCGTTCCCTGGAGGACCAGTAGCAGTTTCCGATGCACATCAGGAGGCATTCTGTAATCCGTGGACCTTCAGAGTGTTGATGAAACACAGAAATTGCATCGGGATTGAATACAAGAGTAACCATGCGCACTTTCCTCCATGGGAGTAATGTCTCGAACAGTCTACGCTTTAATCGTTCCCTGGAATACCTGAAGTAGTTTCCGATGCACATCTGGAGGCATTCTGTAATCTGTGGACTATCAGAGTGTTGATGAAACACAGAAATTGCATCGGGATTGAATACAACTCTCACCATGCGCACTTTCCTCCATGGGAGTAATGTCTCGAACAGTCTACGCTTTGATCGTTCCCTGTAATACCTGAAGTAGTTTCCGATGCACATCTGGAGGCATTCTGTAATCTGTATAGTATCAGAGTGTTGATGAATTACAGAAATTGCATCGGGATTGAATACAACAGTCACCATGTGCACTTTCGTCCATGGGAGTAGTGTCTCAAACAGTCTACGCTTTGATCGTTCCATGGAAGACCAGAAGTAGTTTCCGATGCACATCTGGAGGCATTCTGTAATCTGTGGACTATCAGAGTGTTCATGAAACTCAGAAATTGCATCGGGATTGAATACAACATTCACCATGCGCTCTTTCCTCCATTTGAGTAATGTCTCAAACAGTCTACGCTTTGATCGTTCCCTGGAAGACCAGTAGTAGTTTCCGATGCACATCTGGAGGCATTCTGAAATCTGTGGCCTAACTGAGTGTTGATGAAATACAGAAATTGCATCGGGATAGAATACAACAGTCACCATGCGCACTTTATTCCATGGGAGTAATGTCTCAAACAGTGTACATTTTTGACCGTTCCCTGGAAGACCAAAAGTAGTTTCCGATGCACATCTGGTGGCATTCTGTAATCCGTGGACTATCAGACTGTTGAAGAAACAAAGAAATTGCATCGGGATTGAATACCACAGTCACCATGCGCACATTCCTATATGGGAGTAATGTCTAAAACAGTGTACTCTTTGATCGTTCCCTGGAAGACCAGTAGTAGTTTCCGTTGCACATCTGGAGGCATTCTGTAATCTGTTTACTATCAGAATGTTGATGAATCACAGAAATTGCATCGGGATTGAATACAACAGTCGCCATGCGCACTTTCCTCCATAAAAGTAATGTCTCAAACATTCTACGCTTTGATCGTTCCCTGGAAGACCAGTAGTAGTTTCCGATGCACATCGGGTGCCACTCTGTAGTCTGTGGACTATCAGAGTGTTGATGAAATACAGAAGATGCATCGGGATTGTATACAACAGTCACCATCCGCACTTTCCTCCATGGGAGTAATGTCTGAAACAGTCTACGCTTCGAGCGTTCCCTGGAAGACCAGTAGTTGTTTCCGATGCACATCTGGTGGCATTCTGTAATCTGTGGACTATCGGAGTGTTGATGAGACACAGAAATTGCATCGGGAATCAATACAACAGTCACCAAGCGAACTTTCCTCCATGGGAGTAATGTCTCAAACAGTCTACGCATTGATAGATCCCTGGAAGACCAGTAGTAGTTTCCGATGCACATCTGGAGGCATTCTGTAATCTGTGGATTATCAGAGTGTTGATGAAACACAGAAATTGCATCGGGATTGAATACAACAGTCACCATGCGCACTTTCCTCCACGGGAGGTATGTCTCAAACAGTCTACGCTTTGATCGTTCCCTGGAACGATAGTAGTAGTTTCCGATGCACATCTGGTGGCAATCTGTAATCTGTGAACTATCAGAGTGTTGATGATACACACAAATTGCATCGGGATTGAATACAACAGAAACCATTCGCACTTTCCTTCATGGGAATAATGTCTGAAACAGCCTACGCTTTGAGCGATCCCTGGAAGACCAGTAGTAGTTTCCGATGCACATCTAGTGGCATTCTGTAATCCGTGGACTATCAGAGTGTTGATGAAACACAGAAATTGCATCGGGATTGTATACAACAGTTACCGTGCGCACTTTCCTCCATTTGAGTAATGTCTCAAACAGTCTACGCTTTGATCGTTCCCTGGAAGACCAGTAGTAGTTTCCGATGCACATCTTGAGGCATTCTGAAATCTGTGGACTAACTGTGTGTTGATGAAACACAGAAATTGCATCGGGATAGAATACAACAGTCACCATGCGCACTTTCCTCCATGGGAGTAATGTCTGAAACAGTCTACGCTTCGAGCGTTCCCTGGAAGACCAGTAGTTGTTTCCGATGCCCATCTGGAGGCATTCTGTAATCCGCGGACCTTCAAAGTGTTGATGAAACACAGAAATTGCATCGGGATTGAATACAAGAGTCACCATGCGCACTTTCCTCCATGAGAGTAATGTCTCGAACAGTCTACGCTTTGATCGTTCCCTGGAATACCTGAGGTAATTTCCGATGCACATCTGGAGGCATTCTGTAATCTGTGGACTATCAGAGTGTTGATGAAACACAGAAATTGCATCGGGATTGAATACAACAGTCACCATGCGCACTTATCACCATGGGAGTAATGTCTCAAACAGTCTACGCTTTGATCGTTTCCTGGAAGACCAACAGTAGTTTCCGATGCACATCTGGGTACATTCTGTAATCTGTGGACCTTCAAAGTGTTGATGAAACACAGAAACTGCATCGGGATTGATAAAACAGTCACCATGCGCACTTCCCTACATGGGAGTAATGTCTCAAACAGTCTACGATTTGGTCGTTCCCTGGAAGACCAGTAGTAGTTTCGAATCACATCTGGAGGTATTCTGTAAACCTTGGACTATCAGAGTGTTGATGAAACACAGAAATTGCATCGGGATTGAATACAACAGTCACCATGCGCACTTCCCTCCATGCGAGTAAAGTCTGAAACAATCTACGCTTTGATCGTTCCTAGGAAGACAAGTAGTAGTTTCCGATGCACATCTGGAGGCATTCTGTAATCTGTGGAGTATGAGAGTGTTGATGAAACACAGAAATTGCATCGGGATTGAATACAACAGTCACCATGTGCACTTTCCTCTATGGGAGTAGTGTCTCAAACAGTCTACGCTTTGATCGTTCCATAGAAGACCAGAAGTAGTTTCCGATGCACATCTGGTGGCATTCTGTAATCCGTAGACTATCAGAGTGTTGATGAAACACAGAAATTGCATCGGGATTGTATACAACAGTCACCATGCGCACTTCCCTCCATGGGAGTAATGTCTCAAACGGTCTACGCTTTGATCGTTCCCTTGAAAACCAGTAGTAGTTTCCGATGCACATCTGGAGGCATTCTGTAATCTGTGGACTATCAGAGTGTTGATGAAACACAGAAATTGCATCGGGAATGAATACAACAGTCACCATGCGCACTTTCCTCCATGGGAGCAATGTCTCAAACAGTCTACGCTTTGATCGTTCCCTGGAGGACCAGTAGCAGTTTCCGATGCACATCAGGAGGCATTCTGTAATCCGTGGACCTTCAGAGTGTTGATGAAACACAGAAATTGCATCGGGATTGAATACAAGAGTAACCATGCGCACTTTCCTCCATGGGAGTAATGTCTCGAACAGTCTACGCTTTAATCGTTCCCTGGAATACCTGAAGTAGTTTCCGATGCACATCTGGAGGCATTCTGTAATCTGTGGACTATCAGAGTGTTGATGAAACACAGAAATTGCATCGGGATTGAATACAACACTCACCATGCGCACTTTCCTCCATGGGAGTAATGTCTCGAACAGTCTACGCTTTGATCGTTCCCTGTAATACCTGAAGTAGTTTCCGATGCACATCTGGAGGCATTCTGTAATCTGTATAGTATCAGAGTGTTGATGAATTACAGAAATTGCATCGGGATTGAATACAACAGTCACCATGTGCACTTTCGTCCATGGGAGTAGTGTCTCAAACAGTCTACGCTTTGATCGTTCCATGGAAGACCAGAAGTAGTTTCCGATGCACATCTGGAGGCATTCTGTAATCTGTGGACTATCAGAGTGTTCATGAAACTCAGAAATTGCATCGGGATTGAATACAACATTCACCATGCGCTCTTTCCTCCATTTGAGTAATGTCTCAAACAGTCTACGCTTTGATCGTTCCCTGGAAGACCAGTAGTAGTTTCCGATGCACATCTGGAGGCATTCTGAAATCTGTGGCCTAACTGAGTGTTGATGAAATACAGAAATTGCATCGGGATAGAATACAACAGTCACCATGCGCACTTTATTCCATGGGAGTAATGTCTCAAACAGTGTACATTTTTGACCGTTCCCTGGAAGACCAAAAGTAGTTTCCGATGCACATCTGGTGGCATTCTGTAATCCGTGGACTATCAGACTGTTGAAGAAACAAAGAAATTGCATCGGGATTGAATACAACAGTCACCATGCGCACATTCCTATATGGGAGTAATGTCTAAAACAGTGTACTCTTTGATCGTTCCCTGGAAGACCAGTAGTAGTTTCCGATGCACATCTGGAGGCATTCTGTAATCTGTTTACTATCAGAATGTTGATGAATCACAGAAATTGCATCGGGATTGAATACAACAGTCGCCATGCGCACTTTCCTCCATAAAAGTAATGTCTCAAACATTCTACGCTTTGATCGTTCCCTGGAAGACCAGTAGTAGTTTCCGATGCACATCGGGTGCCACTCTGTAGTCTGTGGACTATCAGAGTGTTGATGAAATACAGAAGATGCATCGGGATTGTATACAACAGTCACCATCCGCACTTTCCTCCATGGGAGTAATGTCTGAAACAGTCTACGCTTCGAGCGTTCCCTGGAAGACCAGTAGTTGTTTCCGATGCACATCTGGTGGCATTCTGTAATCTGTGGACTATCGGAGTGTTGATGAGACACAGAAATTGCATCGGGAATCAATACAACAGTCACCATGCGAACTTTCCTCCATGGGAGTAATGTCTCAAACAGTCTACGCATTGATAGATCCCTGGAAGACCAGTAGTAGTTTCCGATGCACATCTGGAGGCATTCTGTAATCTGTGGATTATCAGAGTGTTGATGAAACACAGAAATTGCATCGGGATTGAATACAACAGTCACCATGCGCACTTTCCTCCACGGGAGGTATGTCTCAAACAGTCTACGCTTTGATCGTTCCCTGGAACGATAGTAGTAGTTTCCGATGCACATCTGGTGGCATTCTGTAATCTGTGAACTATCAGAGTGTTGATGATACACACAAATTGCATCGGGATTGAATACAACAGAAACCATTCGCACTTTCCTTCATGGGAATAATGTCTGAAACAGCTTACGCTTTGAGCGATCCCTGGAAGACCAGTAGTAGTTTCCGATGCACATCTAGTGGCATTCTGTAATCCGTGGACTATCAGAGTGTTGATGAAACACAGAAATTGCATCGGGATTGTATACAACAGTTACCGTGCGCACTTTCCTCCATTTGAGTAATGTCTCAAACAGTCTACGCTTTGATCGTTCCCTGGAAGACCAGTAGTAGTTTCCGATGCACATCTTGAGGCATTCTGAAATCTGTGGACTAACTGTGTGTTGATGAAACACAGAAATTGCATCGGGATAGAATACAACAGTCACCATGCGCACTTTCCTCCATGGGAGTAATGTCTGAAACAGTCTACGCTTCGAGCGTTCCCTGGAAGACCAGTAGTTGTTTCCGATGCCCATCTGGAGGCATTCTGTAATCCGCGGACCTTCAAAGTGTTGATGAAACACAGAAATTGCATCGGGATTGAATACAAGAGTCACCATGCGCACTTTCCTCCATGAGAGTAATGTCTCGAACAGTCTACGCTTTGATCGTTCCCTGGAATACCTGAGGTAATTTCCGATGCACATCTGGAGGCATTCTGTAATCTGTGGACTATCAGAGTGTTGATGAAACACAGAAATTGCATCGGGATTGAATACAAAAGTCACCATGCGCACTTTCCTCCATGGGAGTAATGTCTCGAACAGTCTACGCTTTGATCGTTCCCTGTAATACCTGAAGTAGTTTCCGGTAAACATCTGGAGGCATTCTGTAATCTGTGGACTATCAGAGTGTTGATGAAACATAGAAATAGCATCGGGATTGAATACAACAGTCACCATGCGCACTTATCTCCATGGGAGTAATGTCTCAAACAGTCTACGCTTTGATCGTTTCCTGGAAGACCAACAGTAGTTTCCGATGCACATCTGGGTACATTCTGTAATCTGTGGACCTTCAAAGTGTTGATGAAACACAGAAGCTGCATCGGGATTGATAAAACAGTCACCATGCGCACTTCCCTACATGGGAGTAATGTCTCAAACAGTCAACGATTTGGTCGTTCCCTGGAAGACCAGTAGTAGTTTCGAATCACATCTGGAGGTATTCTGTAATCTGTGGACTATCAGAGTGTTGATGAAACACAGAAATTGCATCGGGATTGAATACAACAGTCACCATGCGCACTTCCCACCATGCGAGTAAAGTCTGAAACAGTCTACGCTTTGATCGTTCCTAGGAAGACAAGTAGTAGTTTCCGATGCACATCTGGAGGCATTCTGTAATCTGTGGAGTATGAGAGTGTTGATGAAACACAGAAATTGCATCGGGATTGAATACAACAGTCACCATGTGCACTTTCCTCTATGGGAGTAGTGTCTCAAACAGTCTACGCTTTGATCGTTCCATAGAAGACCAGAAGTAGTTTCCGATGCACATCTGGAGGCATTCTATAGTCTGTGGACTATCAGAGTGTTCATGAAACTCAGAAATTGCATCGGGATTGAATACAACATTCACCATGCGCTTTTTCCTCCATTTGAGTAATGTCTCAAACAGTCTACTCTTTGATCGTTCCCTGGAGGACCAGTAGTAGTTTCCGATGCTCATCTTGAGGCATTCTGAAATCTGTGGACTAACTGTGTGTTGATGAAACACAGAAATTGCATCGGGATAGAATACAATAGTCACCATGCGCACTTTCCTCCATGGGAGTAATGTCTCAAACAGTGTACGCTTGACCGTTCCCTGGAAGACCAAAAGTAGTTTCCGATGCACGTCTGGTGGCATTCTGTAATCCGTAGACTATCAGAGTGTTGATGAAACACAGAAATTGCATCGGGATTGTATACAACAGTCACCATGCGCACTTTCCTCCATGGGAGTAATGTCTCAAACGGTCTACGCTTTGATCGTTCCCTTGAAAACCAGTAGTAGTTTCCGATGCACATCTGGAGGCATTCTGTAATCTGTGGACTATCAGAGTGTTGATGAAACACAGAAATTGCATCGGGAATGAATACAACAGTCACCATGCGCACTTTCCTCCATGGGAGCAATGTCTCAAAGAATCTACGCTTTGATCGTTCCCTGGAGGACCAGTAGCAGTTTCCGATGCACATCAGGAGGCATTCTGTAATCTGTGGACTATCAGAGTGTTGATGAAACACAGAAATTGCATCGGGAATGAATACAACAGTCACCATGCGCACTTTCCTCCATGGGAGCAATGTCTCAAACAGTCTACCCTTTGATCGTTCCCTGGAGGACCGGTAGTAGTTTCCGATGCACATCTGGAGGCATTCTGTAATCCGCGAACCTTCAAAGTGTTGATGAAACACAGAAATTGCATCGGGATTGAATACAACAGTCACCATGCGCACTTTCCTCCATAGGAGTAATGTCTCGAACAGTCTACGCTTTGATCGTTCCCTGGAATACCTGAAGTAGTTACCGATGCACATCTGGTGGCATTCTGTAATCCGTGGACTATCAGACTGTTGATGAAACACAGAAATTGCATCGGGATTGAATACAACAGTCACCATGCGCACATTCCTCCACGGAAGTAATGTCTAAAACAGTGTACTCTTCGAGCGTTCCCTGGAGGACCAGATGTAGTTTCCGATGCACATCTGGAGGCATTCTGTAATCTGTGGACTATCAGACTGTTGATGAATCACAGAAATTGCATCGGGATTGAATACAACAGTCGCCATGCGCACTTTCCTCCATAAAAGTAATGTCTCAAACAGTCTACGCATTCATCGTTCCCTGGAAGACCAGTAGTAGTTTCCGATGCACATCTGGTGCCACTATGTAGTCTGTGGACTATCAGAGTGTTGATGAAACACAGAAATTGCATCGGGATTGAATACAACAGTCACCATCCGCACTTTCCTCCATGGGAGTAATGTCTCAAACAGTCTACGCATTGATAGATTCTTGGAAGACCAGTAGTAGTTTCCGATGCACATCTGGAGGCATTCTGTAATCTGTGGATTATCAGAGTGTTGATGAAACACAGAAATTGCATCGGGATTGAATACAACAGTCACCATGCGCACTTTCCTCCATGGGAGTAATGTCTCAAACAGTCTACGCTTTGATCGTTCACTGGAAGACCTGAAGTAGTCTCCGATGCACATCTGGAGGTATTCTGTAATCTGTAGAGTATCAGAGTGTTATGAAACACAGAAATAATATCGCCATTGAATACAACAGTCACCATGTCCACTTTCCTCCATGGGAGTAATGTCTCAAACAGTGTACGCTTTGACCGTTCCCTGGAAGACCTGAAGTAGTTTCCGATGCACATCTGGTGGCATTCTGTAATCCGTGGACTATCAGACTGTTGATGAAACACAGAAATTGCATCGGGATTGAATGCAATAGTCACCATGCGCACATTCCTCCAAGGGAGTAATGTCTAAAACAGTGTACTCTTTGATCGTTCCCTGGAAGACCAGTGGTAGTTTCCAATGCACATCTGGAGGCATTCTGTAATCTGTGGACTATCAGACTGTTCATGAATCACAGAAATTGCATCGGGATTGAATACAACAGTCACCATGCGCACTTTCCTCCATAAAAGTAATGTCTCAAACAGTCTACGCTTTGATCGTTCCCTGGAAGACCAGTAGAAGTTCCGATGCACATCTGGTGCCACTCTGTAGTCTGTGGACTATCAGAGTGTTGATGAAACACAGAAATTGCATCGGGATTGAATACAACAGTCACCATCCGCCCTTTCCTACATGGGAGTAATGTCTGACACAGTCTACGCTTTGAGCGTTCCCTGGAAGACCAGTAGTAGTTTCCGATGCGTATCTGGAGGAATTCTGTAAGCTGTGGACTATCAAAGTGTTGATGAAACACAGAAATTGCATCGGGAATCAATACAACAGTCACCATGCGAACTTTCCTCCATGGGAGTAATGTCTCAAACAGTCTACGCATTGATAGATCCCTGGAAGACCAGTAGTAGTTTCCGATGCACATCTGGAGGCATTCTGTAATCTGTGGTCTATCAGAGTGTTGATGAAACACAGATATTGCACACGGGATTGTATACAACAGTCACGATGCTTACCTTCCTCCATGGGAGTAATGTCCCAAAGGGTTTACGCTTTGATCGTACCCTCGAAGACCAGTAGTAGTTTCCGATGCACATCTGGAGGCATTCTGTAATCTGTGGATTATCAGAGTGTTGATGAAACACAGAAATTGCATCGGGATTGAATACAACAGTCACCATGCGCACTTTCCTCCACGGGAGGTATGTCTCAAACAGTCTACGCTTTGATCGTTCCCTGGAAGGATAGTCGTAGTTTCCAATGCGCATCTGGAGGGATTCTGTAATCTGAGGACTATCAGACTGTTGATGAAACACAGAAATTGCATCGGGATTAAATACAACATTCACCATGCGCACTTTCCTCGATGGGAGTAATGTCTCAGACTGTCTACCATTTGATCGTTCCCAGGAAGACCAGTAGCAGTTTCCGATGCACATCTGGTGGCATTCTGTAGTCCGTGGACTATCAGAGTGTTGATGAAACACAGAAATTGCATCGGGATTGTATACAACAGTCACCGTGCGCACTTTCCTCCATTTGAGTAATGTCTCAAACAGTCTACGCTTTGATCGTTCCCTGGAAGACCAGTAGTAGTTTCCGATGCACATCTTGAGGCATTCTGAAATCTGTGGACTAACTGTGTGTTGATGAAACACAGAAATTGCATCGGGATAGAATACAACAGTCACCATGCGCACTTTCCTCCATGGGAGTAATGTCTGAAACAGTCTACGCTTCGAGCGTTCCCTGGAAGACCAGTAGTTGTTTCCGATGCACATCTGGAGGCATTCTGTAATCCGCGGACCTTCAAAGTGTTGATGAAACACAGAAATTGCATCGGGATTGAATACAAGAGTCACCATGCGCACTTTCCTCCATGGGAGTAATGTCTCGAACAGTGTACGCTTTGATCGTTCCCTGGAATACCTGAAGTAGTTTCCGATGCACATCTGGAGGCATTCTGTAATCTGTGGACTATCAGAGTGTTGATGAAACACAGAAATTGCATCGGGATTGAATACAACAGTCACCATGCGCACTTTCCTCCATGGGAGTAATGTCTCGAAAAGTCTACGCTTTGATCGTTCCCTGTAATACCTGAAGTAGTTTCCGATAAACATCTGGAAGCATTCTGTAATCTGTGGACTATCAGAGTGTTGATGAAACATAGAAATATCATCGGGATTGAATACAACAGTCACCATGCTCACTTATCTCCATGGGAGTAATGTCTCAAACAGTCTACGCTTTGATCGTTTCCTGGAAGACCAACAGTAGTTTCCGATGCAAATCTGGGTACATTCTGTAATCTGTGGACCTTCAAAGTGTTGATGAAACACAGAAACTGCATCGGGATTGATACAACAGTCACCATGCGCACTTCCCTACATGGGAGTAATGTCTCAAACAGTCTACGATTTGGTCGTTCCCTGGAAGACCAGTAGTAGTTTCGAATCACATCTGGAGGCATTCTGTAATCTGTGGAGTATGAGAGTGTTGATGAAACACAGAAATTGCATCGGGATTGAATAAAACAGTCACCATGTGCACTTTCCTCCATGGGAGTAGTGTCTCAAACAGTCTACGCTTTGAACGTTCCATGGAAGACCAGAAGTAGTTTCCGATGCACATCTGGAGGCATTCTGTAATCTGTGGACTATCAGAGTGTTCATGAAACTCAGAAATTGGATCGGGATTGAATGCAACATTCACCATGCGCTCTTTCCTCCATTTGAGTAATGTCTCAAACAGTCTACTCTTTGATCGTTCCCTGGAGGACCAGTAGTAGTTCCCGATGCACATCTGGAGGCATTCTGAAATCTGTGGACTAACTGTGTGTTGATGAAACACAGAAATTGCATTGGGATAGAATACAACAGTCACCATGCGCACTTTCCTCCATGGGAGTAATGTCTCAAACAGTGTACGCTTTGACCGTTCCCTGAAAGACCAAAAGTAGTTTCCGATGCACATCTGGTGGCATTCTGTAATCCGTAGACTATCAGAGTGTTGATGAAACACAGAAATTGCATCATGGATTGTATACAACAGTCACCATGCGCACTTTCCTCCATGGGAGTAATGTCTCAAACGGTCTACGCTTTGATCGTTCTCTTGAAAACCAGAAGTAGTTTCCGATGCACATCTGGAGGCATTCTGTAATCTGTGGACTATCAGAGTGTTGATGAAACACAGAAATTGCATCGGGAATGAATACAACAGTCACCATGCCCACTTTCCTCCATGGCAGCAATGTCTCAAACAGTCTACGCTTTGATCGTTCCCTGGAGGACCAGTAGCAGTTTCCGATGCACATCTGGAGGCATTCTGTAATCCGCGGACCGTCAAAGTGTTGATGAAACACAGAAATTGCATCGGGATTGAATACAACGGTCACCATGCGCACTTTCCTATATGGGAGTAATGTCTCGAACAGTCTACGCTTTGATCGTTCCCTGGAAGAATAGTAGTAGTTTCCGATGCACATCTGGTGGCATTCTGTAATCTTTGGACTATCAGAGTGTTGATGAAACACAGAAATTGCATCGGGATTGATTACAACAGTCTCTATGCGCACTTTCCTCCATGGGAGTAATGTCTCAAACAGTCTACGCTTTGATCGTTCCCTGGAAGACCTGATGTAGTCTCCGACGCACATCTGGAGGTATTCTGTAATCTGTGGACTATCAGAGTGTTGATGAAACACAGAAATTGCATCGGGATTGAATACAACAGTCACCATGTGCACTTTCCTCCATGGGAGTAACGTCTGAAACAGTCTATGCTTTGATCGTTCCTAGGAAGACCAGTAGTAGTTTCCGATGTACATCTGGAGGCATTCTGTAATCTGTGGAGTATCAGAGTGGTGATGAAACACAGAAATTGCATCGGCATTGAATACAACAGTCACCATGTGCACTTTCCTCCATGGGAGTAGTGTCTCAAAGAGTCTACGCTTTGATCGATCCTAGGAAGACCAGTAGTAGTTTCCGATGCACATCTGGTGGCATTCTGTAATCCGTGGACTATCAGAGTGTTGATGAAACACAAAAATTGCATCGGGATTGTATACAACAGACACCATGCGCACTTTCCTCCATTTGAGTAATGTCTCAAACAGTCTACGCTTTGATCGTTCCCTGGAAGACCAGTAGTAGTTTCCGATGCACATCTGGAGGCATTCTGAAATCTGTGGACTAACTGTGTGTTGATGAAACACAGAAATTGCATCGGGATAGAATACAACAGTCACCATGCGCACTTTCCTCCATGAGAGTAATGTCTCAAACAGTGTACGCTTTGACCGTTCCCTGGAAGACCAAAAGTAGTTTCCGATGCACATCTGGGGGCATTCTGTAATCCGTGGACTATCAGAGTGTTGATGAAACACAGAAATTGCATCGGGATTGTATACAACAGTCACCATGCGCACTTTCCTCCATGGGAGTAATGTCTCAAACAGTCTACGCTTTGATCGTTCCCTGGAAGACCTGAGGTAGTCTCCGATGCACATCTGGAGGTATTCTGTAATCTGTGGACTATCAGAGTGTTGATAAAACACAGAAATTGCATCGGGATTGAATACAACAGTCACCATGCGCACTTTCCTCCATGGGAGTAACGTCTGAAACAGTCTACGCTTTGATCGTTCCTAGGAAGACCACTAGTAGTTTCCGATGCACATCTGGAGGCATTCTGTAATCTGTGGAGTATTAGAGTGTTGATGAAACACAGAAATTGCATCGGCATTGAATACAACAGTCACCATGTGCACTTTCCTCCATTGGAGTAGTGTCTCAAAGAGTCTACGCTTTGATCGTTCCTAGGAAGACCAGTAGTAGTTTCCGATGCACATCTGGTGGCATTCTGTAATCCGTAGACTATCAGAGTGTTGATGAAACACAGAATTTGCATCGGGATTGTATACAACAGTCACCAAGCGCACTTTCCTCCATATGAGTAATGTCTCAAACAGTCTACGCTTTGATCGTTCCCTGGAAGACCAGTAGTAGTTTCCGATGCACATCTGGAGGCATTCTGTAATCTGTGGACTATCAGAGTGTTGATGAAACACACAAATTGCATCGGGATTGAATACAACAGAAACCATCCGCACTTTCCTTCATGGGAATAATGTCTGAAACAGTCTACGCTTTGAGCGTTCCCTGGAAGACCAGTAGTAGTTTCCGATGCACATCTAGTGGCATTCTGTAATCCGTGGACTATCAGAGTGTTGATGAAACACAGAAATTGCATCGGGATTGTATACAACAGTTACCGTGCTCACTTTCCTCCATTTGAGTAATGTCTCAAACAGTCTACGCTTTGATCGTTGCCTGGAAGACCAAAAGTAGTTTCCGATGCACATCTGGAGGCATTCTGTAATCTGTGGACTATCAGAGTGTTGATGAAACACAGAAATTGCATCGGGAATGAATACAACAGTCACCATGCGCACTTTCCTCCATGGGAGCAATGTCTCAAACAGTCTACGCTTTCATCGTTCCCTGGAGGACAGGTAGTAGTTTCCGATGCACATTTGGAGGCATTCTGTAATCCGTGGACCTTCAAAGTGTTGATGAAACACAGAAATTGCATCGGGATTGAATACAAGAGTAACCATGCGCACTTTCCTCCATGGGAGTAATGTCTCGAACAGGCTACGCTTTAATCGTTCCCTGGAATACCTGAAGTAGTTTCCGATGCACATCTGGAGGCATTCTGTAATCTGTGGACTATCAGAGTGTTGATGAAACACAGAAATTGCATCGGGATTGAATACAACACTCACCATGCGCACTTTCCTCCATGGGAGTAATGTCTCGAACAGTCTACGCTTTGATCGTTCCCTGTAATACCTGAAGTAGTTTCCGATGCACATCTGGAGGCATTCTGTAATCTGTATAGTATCAGAGTGTTGATGAATTACAGAAATTGCATCGGGATTGAATACAACAGTCACCATGTGCACTTTAGTCCATGGGAGTAGTGTCTCAAACAGTCTACGCTTTGATCGTTCCATGGAAGACCAGAAGTAGTTTCCGATGCACATCTGGAGGCATTCTGTAATCTGTGGACTATCAGAGTGTTCATGAAACTCAGAAATTGCATCGCGATTGAATACAACATTCACCATGCGCTCTTTCCTCCATTTGAGTAATGTCTCAAACAGTCTACGCTTTGATCGTTCCCTGGAGGACCAGTAGCAGTTTCCGATGCACATCTGGAGGCATTCTGTAATCTGTGGACTATCAGAGTGTTGATGAAACACACAAATTGCATCGGGATTGAATACAACAGAAACCATCCGCACTTTCCTTCATGGGAATAATGTCTGAAACAGTCTACGCTTTGAGCGTTCCCTGGAAGACCAGTAGTAGTTTCCGATGCACATCTAGTGGCATTCTGTAATCCGTGGACTATCAGAGTGTTGATGAAACACAGAAATTGCATCGGGATTGTATACAACAGTTACCGTGCGCACTTTCCTCCATTTGAGTAATGTCTCAAACAGTCTACGCTTTGATCGTTCCCTGGAAGACCAGTAGTAGTTTCCGATGCACATCTTGAGGCATTCTCAAATCTGTGGACTAACTGTGTGTAGATGAAACACAGAAATTGCATCGGGATAGAATACAACAGTCATCATGCGCACTTTCCTCCATGGGAGTAATGTCTGAAACAGTCTACGCTTCGAGCGTTCCCTGGAAGACCAGTAGTTGTTTCCGATGCCCATCTGGAGGCATTCTGTAATCCGCGGACCTTCAAAGTGTTGATGAAACACAGAAATTGCATCGGGATTGTATACAACAGTTACCGTGCGCACTTTCCTCCATTTGAGTAATGTCTCAAACAGTCTACGCTTTGATCGTTCCCTGGAAGACCAGTAGTAGTTTCCGACGCACATCTTGAGGCATTCTGAAATCTGTGGACTAACTGTGTGTTGATGAAACACAGAAATTGCATCGGGATAGAATTCAACAGTCACCATGCGCACTTTCCTCCATGGGAGTAATGTCTGAAACAGTCTACGCTTCGAGCGTTCCCTGGAAGACCAGCAGTTGATTCCGATGCCCATCTGGAGGCATTCTGTAATCCGCGGACCTTCAAAGTGTTGATGAAACACAGAAATTGCATCGGGATTGAATACAAGAGTCACCATGCGCACTTTCCTCCATGGGAGTAATGTCTCGAACAGTCTACGCTTTGATCGTTCCCTGGAATACCTGAAGTAGTTTCCGATGCACATCTGGGTACATTCTGTAATCTGTGGACCTTCAAAGTGTTGATGAAACACAGAAACTGCATCGGGATTGATACAACAGTCACCATGCGCACTTCCCTACATGGGAGTAATGTCTCAAACAGTCTACGATTTGGTCGTTCCCTGGAAGACCAGTAGTAGTTTCGAATCACATCTGGAGGCATTCTGTAATCTGTGGAGTATGAGAGTGTTGATGAAACACAGAAATTGCATCGGGATTGAATAAAACAGTCACCATGTGCACTTTCCTCCATGGGAGTAGTGTCTCAAACAGTCTACGCTTTGATCGTTCCATGGAAGACCAGAAGTAGTTTCCGATGCACATCTGGAGGCATTCTGTAATCTGTGGACTATCAGAGTGTTCATGAAACTCAGAAATTGGATCGGGATTGAATCCAACATTCACCATGCGCTCTTTCCTCCATTTGAGTAATGTCTCAAACAGTCTACTCTTTGATCGTTCCCTGGAGGACCAGTAGTAGTTCCCGATGCACATCTGGAGGCATTCTGAATTCTGTGGACTAACTGTGTGTTGATGAAACACAGAAATTGCATCGGGATAGAATACAACAGTCACCATGCGCACTTTCCTCCATGGGAGTAATGTCTCAAACAGTGTACGCTTTGACCGTTCCCTGAAAGACCAAAAGTAGTTTCCGATGCACATCTGGTGGCATTCTGTAATCCGTAGACTATCAGAGTGTTGATGAAACACAGAAATTGCATCATGGATTGTATACAACAGTCACCATGCGCACTTTCCTCCATGGGAGTAATGTCTCAAACGGTCTACGCTTTGATCGTTCTCTTGAAAACCAGTAGTAGTTTCCGATGCACATCTGGAGGCATTCTGTAATCTGTGGACTATCAGAGTGTTGATGAAACACAGAAATTGCATCGGGAATGAATACAACAGTCACCATGCCCACTTTCCTCCATGGCAGCAATGTCTCAAACAGTCTACGCTTTGATCGTTCCCTGGAGGTCCAGTAGCAGTTTCCGATGCACATCTGGAGGCATTCTGTAATCCGCGGACCGTCAAAGTGTTGATGAAACACAGAAATTGCATCGGGATTGAATACAACGGTCACCATGCGCACTTTCCTATATGGGAGTAATGTCTCGAACAGTCTACGCTTTGATCGTTCCCTGGAAGAATAGTAGTAGTTTCCGATGCACATCTGGTGGCATTCTGTAATCTGTGGACTATCAGAGTGTTGATGAAACACAGAAATTGCATCGGGATTGATTACAACAGTCACTATGCGCACTTTCCTCCATGGGAGTAATGTCTCAAACAGTCTACGCTTTGATCGTTCCCTGGAAGACCTGATGTAGTCTCCGACGCACATCTGGAGGTATTCTGTAATCTGTGGACTATCAGAGTGTTGATGAAACACAGAAATTGCATCGGGATTGAATACAACAGTCACCATGTGCACTTTCCTCCATGGGAGTAACGTCTGAAACAGTCTATGCTTTGATCGTTCCTAGGAAGACCAGTAGTAGTTTCCGATGTACATCTGGAGGCATTCTGTAATCTGTGGAGTATCAGAGTGGTGATGAAACACAGAAATTGCATCGGCATTGAATACAACAGTCACCATGTGCACTTTCCTCCATGGGAGTAGTGTCTCAAAGAGTCTACGCTTTGATCGATCCTAGGAAGACCAGTAGTAGTTTCCGATGCACATCTGGTGGCATTCTGTAATCCGTGGACTATCAGAGTGTTGATGAAACACAAAAATTGCATCGGGATTGTATACAACAGACACCATGCGCACTTTCCTCCATTTGAGTAATGTCTCAAACAGTCTACGCTTTGATCGTTCCCTGGAAGACCAGTAGTAGTTTCCGATGCACATCTGGAGGCATTCTGAAATCTGTGGACTAACTGTGTGTTGATGAAACACAGAAATTGCATCGGGATAGAATACAACAGTCACCATGCGCACTTTCCTCCATGAGAGTAATGTCTCAAACAATGTACGCTTTGACCGTTCCCTGGAAGACCAAAAGTAGTTTCCGATGCACATCTGGGGGCATTCTGTAATCCGTGGACTATCAGAGTGTTGATGAAACACAGAAATTGCATCGGGATTGTATACAACAGTCACCATGCGCACTTTCCTCCATGGGAGTAATGTCTCAAACAGTCTACGCTTTGATCGTTCCCTGGAAGACCTGAGGTAGTCTCCGATGCACATCTGGAGGTATTCTGTAATCTGTGGACTATCAGAGTGTTGATAAAACACAGAAATTGCATCGGGATTGAATACAACAGTCACCATGCGCACTTTCCTCCATGGGAGTAACGTCTGAAACAGTCTACGCTTTGATCGTTCCTAGGAAGACCAGTAGTAGTTTCCGATGCACATCTGGAGGCATTCTGTAATCTGTGGAGTATTAGAGTGTTGATGAAACACAGAAATTGCATCGGCATTGAATACAACAGTCACCATGTGCACTTTCCTCCATTGGAGTAGTGTCTCAAAGAGTCTACGCTTTGATCGTTCCTAGGAAGACCAGTAGTAGTTTCCGATGCACATCTGGTGGCATTCTGTAATCCGTAGACTATCAGAGTGTTGATGAAACACAGAATTTGCATCGGGATTGTATACAACAGTCACCAAGCGCACTTTCCTCCATATGAGTAATGTCTCAAACAGTCTACGCTTTGATCGTTCCCTGGAAGACCAGTAGTAGTTTCCGATGCACATCTGGAGGCATTCTGAAATCTGTGGACTAACTGTGTGTTGATGAAACACAGAAATTGCATCGGGATAAAATACAACAGTCACCATGCGCACTTTCCTCCATGGGAGTAATGTCTCAAACAGTGTACGCTTTGACCGTTGCCTGGAAGACCAAAAGTAGTTTCCGATGCACATCTGGAGGCATTCTGTAATCTGTGGACTATCAGAGTGTTGGTGAAACACAGAAATTGCATCGGGAATGAATACAACAGTCACCATGCGCACTTTCCTCCATGGGAGCAATGTCTCAAACAGTCTACGCTTTCATCGTTCCCTGGAGGACCGGTAGTAGTTTCCGATGCACATTTGGAGGCATTATGTAATCCGTGGACCTTCAAAGTGTTGATGAAACACAGAAATTGCATCGGGATTGAATACAAGAGTAACCATGGGCACTTTCCTCCATGGGAGTAATGTCTCGAACAGTCTACGCTTTAATCGTTCCCTGGAATACCTGAAGTAGTTTCCGATGCACATCTGGAGGCATTCTGTAATCTGTGGACTATCAGAGTGTTGATGAAACACAGAAATTGCATCGGGATTGAATACAACACTCACCATGCGCACTTTCCTCCATGGGAGTAATGTCTCGAACAGTCTACGCTTTGATCGTTCCCTGTAATACCTGAAGTAGTTTCCGATGCACATCTGGAGGCATTCTGTAATCTGTATAGTATCAGAGTGTTGATGAATTACAGAAATTGCATCGGGATTGAATACAACAGTCACCATGTGCACTTTAGTCCATGGGAGTAGTGTCTCAAACAGTCTACGCTTTGATCGTTCCATGGAAGACCAGAAGTAGTTTCCGATGCACATCTGGAGGCATTCTGTAATCTGTGGACTATCAGAGTGTTCATGAAACTCAGAAATTGCATCGCGATTGAATACAACATTCACCATGCGCTCTTTCCTCCATTTGAGTAATGTCTCAAACAGTCTACGCTTTGATCGTTCCCTGGAGGACCAGTAGCAGTTTCCGATGCACATCTGGAGGCATTCTGTAATCTGTGGACTATCAGAGTGTTGATGAAACACACAAATTGCATCGGGATTGAATACAACAGTCACCATGCGCACTTTCCTCCATGGGAGTAACGTCTGAAACAGTCTACGCTTTGATCGTTCCTAGGAAGACCAGTAGTAGTTTCCGATGCACATCTGGAGGCATTCTGTAATCTGTGGAGTATTAGAGTGTTGATGAAACACAGAAATTGCATCGGCATTGAATACAACAGTCACCATGTGCACTTTCCTCCATTGGAGTAGTGTCTCAAAGAGTCTACGCTTTGATCGTTCCTAGGAAGACCAGTAGTAGTTTCCGATGCACATCTGGTGGCATTCTGTAATCCGTAGACTATCAGAGTGTTGATGAAACACAGAATTTGCATCGGGATTGTATACAACAGTCACCAAGCGCACTTTCCTCCATATGAGTAATGTCTCAAACAGTCTACGCTTTGATCGTTCCCTGGAAGACCAGTAGTAGTTTCCGATGCACATCTGGAGGCATTCTGAAATCTGTGGACTAACTGTGTGTTGATGAAACACAGAAATTGCATCGGGATAAAATACAACAGTCACCATGCGCACTTTCCTCCATGGGAGTAATGTCTCAAACAGTGTACGCTTTGACCGTTGCCTGGAAGACCAAAAGTAGTTTCCGATGCACATCTGGAGGCATTCTATAACCTGTGGACTATCAGAGTGTTCATGAAACTCAGAAATTGCATCGGGATTGAATACAACATTCACCATGCTCTCTTTCCTCCATTTGAGTAATGTCTCAAACAGTCTACTCTTTGATCGTTCCCTGGAGGACCAGTAGTAGTTTCCGATGCTCATCTGGAGGCATTCTGAAATCTGTGGACTAACTGTGTGTTGATGAAACACAGAAATTGCATCGGGATAGAATACAACAGTCACCATGCGCACTTTCCTCCATGGGAGTAATGTCTCAAACAGTGTACGCTTTGACCGTTCCCTGGAAGACCAAAAGTAGTTTCCGATGCACATCTGGTGGCATTCTGTAATCCGTAGATTATCAGAGTGTTGATGAAACACAGAAATTGCATCGGGATTGTATACAACAGTCACCATGCGCACTTTCCTCCATGGGAGTAATGTTTCAAACGGTCTACGATTTGATCGTTCCCTTGAAAACCACTAGTAGTTTCCGATGCACATCTGGAGGCATTCTGTAATCTGTGGACTATCAGAGTGTTGATGAAACACAGAAATTGCATCGGGAATGAATACAACAGTCACCATGCGCACTTTCCTCCATGGGAGCA
Source organism: Schistocerca gregaria (assembly GCF_023897955.1). NCBI lineage: Eukaryota > Metazoa > Arthropoda > Insecta > Orthoptera > Acrididae > Schistocerca > Schistocerca gregaria. The sequence continues at coordinate 13,119,452 of NC_064929.1, read as the reverse complement.
ATGTCTCAAACAGTCTACGCTTTGATCGTTCCCTGGAGGACCAGTAGCAGTTTCCGATGCACATCTGGAGGCATTCTGTAATCTGTGGACTATCAGAGTGTTGATGAAACACAGAAATTGCATCGGGAATGAATACAACAGTCACCATGCGCACTTTCCTCCATGGGAGTAATGTCTCGAACAGTCTACGCTTTGATCGTTCCCTGGAATACCGGTAGTAGTTTCCGATGCACATCTGGAGGCATTCTGTAATCCGCGGACCTTCAAAGTGTTGATGAAACACAGAAATTGCATCGGGATTGAATACAAGAGTCACCATGTGCACTTTCCTCCATGGGAGTAATGTCTCGAACAGTCTACGCTTTGATCGTTCCCTGGAATACCTGAAGTAGTTACCGATGCACATCTGGTGGCATTCTGTAATCCGTGGACTATCAGACTGTTGATGAAACACAAAAATTGCATCGGGATTGAATACAACAGTCACCATGCGCACATTCCTCCACGGGAGTAATGTCTAAAACAGTGTACTCTTCGAGCGTTCCCTGGAAGACCAGAGGTAGTTTCCGATGCACATCTGGAGGCATTCTGTAATCTGTGGACTATCAGACTGTTGATGAATCACAGAAATTGCATCGGGATTGAATACAACAGTCGCCATGCGCACTTTCCTCCATAAAAGTAATGTATCAAACAGTCTACGCATTCATCGTTCCCTGGATAACCAGTAGTAGTTTCCGATGCACATCTGGTGCCACTATGTAGTCTGTGGACTATCAGAGTGTTGATGAAACACAGAAATTGCATCGGGATTGAATACAACAGTCACCATGCGCACTTTCCTCCATGGGAGTAATGTCTCAAACAGTCTACGCATTGATAGATCCTTGGAAGACCAGTAGTAGTTTCCGATGCACATCTGGAGGCATTCTGTAATCTGTGGTCTATCAGAGTGTTGATGAAACACAGATATTGCATCGGGATTGTATACAACAGTCACGATGCTTACCTTCCTCCATGGGAGTAATGTCCCAAAGAGTTTACGCTTTGATCGTACCCTCGAAGACCAGTAGTAGTTTCCGATTAACATCTGGAGGCATTCTGTAATCTGTGGATTATCAGAGTGTTGATGAAACACAGAAATTGCATCGGGATTGAATACAATAGTCACCATGCGCACTTACCTCCACGGGAGGTATGTCTCAAACAGTCTACGCTTTGATCGTTCCCTGGAAGGATAGTAGTAGTTTCCGATGCACATCTGGTGGCATTCTGTAATCTGTGGCCTATCAGAGTGTTGATGAAACACACAAATTGCATCGGGATCGAATACAACAGAAACCATTCGCACTTTCCTTCATGGGAATAATGTCTGAAACAGTCTACGCTTCCAGCGTTCCCTGGAAGACCAGTAGTTGTTTCCGATGCACATCTGGAGGCATTCTGTAATCCGCGGACCTTCAAAGTGTTGATGAAACACAGAAATTGCATCGGGATTGAATACAAGAGTCACCATGCGCACTTTCCTCCATGGGAGTAATGTCTCGAACAGTCTACGCTTTGATCGTTCTCTGGAATACCTGAAGTAGTTTCCGATGCACATCTGGAGGCATTCTGTAATCTGTGGACTATCAGAGTGTTGATGAAACACAGAAATTGCATCGGGATTGAATACAACAGTCACCATGCGCACTTTCCTCCATGGGAGTAATGTCTCGAACAGTCTACGCTTTGATCGTTCCCTGTAATACCTGAAGTAGTTTCCGATAAACATCTGGAGGCATTCTGTAATCTGTGGACTATCAGAGTGTTGATGAAACATAGAAATATCATCGGGATTGAATACAACAGTCACCATGCTCACTTATCTCCATGGGAGTAATGTCTCAAACAGTCTACGATTTGATCGTTTCCTGGAAGACCAACAGTAGTTTCCGATGCACATCTGGGTACATTCTGTAATCTGTGGACCTTCAAAGTGTTGATGAAACACAGAAAATGCATCGGGATTGATACAACAGTCACCATGCGCACTTCCCTACATGGGAGTAATGTCTCAAACAGTCTACGATTTGGTCGATCCTGGAAGACCAGTAGTAGTTTCGAATCACATCTGGAGGTATTCAGTAATCTGTGGACTATCAGAGCGTTGATGAAACACAGAAATTGCATCGGGATTGAATACAACAGTCACCATGCGCACTTTCCTCCATGCGAGTAAAGTCTGAAACAGTCTACGCCATGATCGTTCCTAGGAAGACAAGTAGTAGTTTCCGATGCACATCTGGAGGCATTCTGTAATCTGTGGAGTATGAGGGTGTTGATGAAACACAGAAATTGCATCGGGATTGAATACAACAGTCACCATCTGCACTTTCCTCATGGGAGTAATGTCTGAAACAGTCTACGCTTTGAGCGTTGACTGGAAGAACAGTAGTAGTTTCCGATGCACATCTGGTGGCATTCTGTAATCTGTGGACTATCAGAGTGTTGATGAAAAACAGAAATTGCATCGGGAATCAATACAACAGTCACCATGCGAACTTTCCTCCATGGGAGTAATGTCTCAAACAGTCAACGCATTGATAGATTCCTGGAAGACCAGTAGTAGTTTCCGATGCACATCTGGAGATATTCTGTAATCTGTGGACTATCAGAGTGTTGATGAAACACAGAAATTGCATGGGGATTTAATACTTCAGTCACCATGCGCACTTTCCTCCACGGGAGGTATGTCTCAAACAGTCTACGCTTTGATCGATCCCTGGAAGAATAGTAGTAGTTTCCAGTGCACATCTGGAGGCATTCTGTAACCTGTGGACTATCAGAGTGTTGATGAAACACAGAAATTGCATCGGGATTGAATACAACAGTCACCATCCGCACTTTCCTCCATGGGAGTAATGTCTGAAACAGTCTACGTTCGATCGTTCCCTGGAAGACCAGTAGTAGTTTCTGATGCACATCTGGTGGCATTCTGTAATCTGTGGACTATCAGTGTGTTGATGAAACACAGAAATTGCATCGGGATTGATTACAACAGTCACCATCCGAACTTTCCTTCATGGGAATAATGTCTGAAACAGTCTACGCTTTGAGCGTTCCCTGGAAGACCAGTAGTAGTTTCCGATGCATATCTGGTGGCATTCTGTAATCTGTGGACTGTCAGAGCGATGATGAAACACTGAAATTGCATCGGGAATCAATAAAACAGTCACAATGCGAACTTTCCTCCATGGGAGTAATGTCTCAAACAGTCTACGCATCGATAGATCCCTGGAAGACCAGTAGTAGTTTCCGATGCACATCTGGAGGCATTCTGTAATCTGTGGACTATCAGAGTGTTGATGAAACACAGAGATTGCATCGGGATTGAATACAACAGTCACCTTCCGCACTTTCCTCCATTGGAGTAATGTCTAAAACAGTCTACGAGTTAATCGTTCGCTGGAAGACCAGTAGTAGTTTGCGATGCACATCTGGTGGCATTCTGTAATCTGTGGACTATCAGAGCGTTGATGAAACACAGAAATTGCATCGGGAATCAATACAACAGTCACCATGCGAACTTTCCTCCACGGGAGTAATGTCTCAACCAGTCTACGCATTGATAGATCCCTGGAAGACCAGTAGTAGTTTCCGAAGCACATCTGGAGGCATTCTGTAATCTGAGGAGTATCAGAGTGTTGATGAAACACAGATATTGCATCGGGTTTGTATACAACAGTCACGATGCTTACCTTCCTCCATGGGAGTAATGTCCCAAAGATTTTACGCTTTGATCGTACCCTGGAAGACCAGTAGTAGTTTCCGATGCACATCTGGAGGCATTCTGTAATCTGTGGACTATCAGAGTGTTGATGAAACACAGAAATTGCATCGGGATTGAATACAACAGTCACCATGGGCACTTTCGTCCACGGGAAGTATGTCTCAAACAGTCTACGCTTTGATCGTACCCTGGAAGACCAGTAGTATTTTCCGATGCACATCTGGTGGCATTCTGTAATCTGTGGACTATCAGAGTGTTGATGAAACACAGAAATTGCATCGGGATTGATGCAACAGTCAGCATGCGCACTTTCCTCCATGGGAGTAATCACTCAAACAGTCTACACTTTGAGTTCCCTGGAAGACCAGTAGCAGTTTCCGATGCACATCTGGAGGCATTCTGTAATGTGTGGACTATCAGAGTGTTGATGAAGCACTAAAATTGCATCGGGATTGAGTACAATATTCACCATGCGCACTTTCCTCCATGGGAGTAATGTCTCAAACTGTCTACGCTTAGATCGTTCGCTGGAAGTCCAGTAGTAGTTTCCGATGCACACCTGGAGGCATTCTGTAATCTGTGGACTATCAGAGTGTTGATGAAACACAGAAATTGCATCGGGATGAGTACAACAGTCACCATTCGCACTTTCCACCATGGGAGTAGTGTCTCAAACAGTCTACGCTTTGATCGTTCCCAGGAAGACCTGAAGTAGTTTCCAATGCACATCTGGAGTCATTCTGTTCTCTGTGGACTATCAGAGTGTTGATGAAACACAGAAATTACATCGGGATTGAATACAACATTCACCATGCGCACTTTCCTCCATGGGAGTAATGTCCCTAACAGTCTACGCTTTGATCGTTCCCTGGAAGACCAGTAGCAGTTTCCGATGCACATCTGGAGGCATTCTGTAATCTGTGGACTTTCAGAGTGTTGATGAAACACAGAAATTGCATCGGGATTGATTACAACAGGCACCATGCTGACTTTTCTCCATGGGAGTAATGTCTGAAATTGTCTACTCTTTGATCGTTCCCTGGAAGAGCAGTAGTAGTTTGCGAAGCACATCTGGAGTCATTCTGTTATCTGTGAACCTTCAGAGTGTTGATGAAACACAGAAATTGCATCGGGATTGAAAGCAACAGGCACCATGCGGACTTTTCTCCATGGGAGTAATGTCTGAAACTGTCTACGCTTTGATCGTTCCCTGGAAGACCAGTAGTAGTTTGCGAAGCACATTTAGAGGCGATCTGTAATTTTTAGTCCTTCAGTGTGTTGACGAAACACTGAAAGTGCATCGGAAACTAAATACAATAGGCACCATGCGGACATTCCTCCATGGGAGTAATATCTCAATTTGTCTATGCTTTGATCGTCCCTGGAAAACAAGTAGTAGTTTCCGAAGCACATCTAGTGGCATTCTGTTATCTGTGGACCTTGAGAGGGTTCATGACACAAAGAAATAGCATCGGGATTGAATACAACAGGCACCATGCGTACTTTTCTCCATGGGAGTAATGGCTCAAACTGTCTACGCTTTGATCGTTCCCAGCAAGACCAGTAGAAGTTTGCGAAGCACATTTGGAGGCGATCTGTAATTTGTGGTCCTTCAGTATGTTGATGAAACACTGAAATTGCATCGAAAATTGAATAAAGTAGGCAGCATGCAAACTTTTCTCCATGGGAGTAATGTCTCAAACTGTCTACGCTTTGATTGATTCCTAGAAGACCAGTAGTAGATTCCGAAGCAAATCTGGAGGCATTCTGTAATCTGTGGACTTTCTGAGTGTTGATGAAACACAGAAATTGCATCGGGATTGAATACAACAGGCACCATGCGGACTTTTCTCCATGGGAGTAATTTCTGAAAGTTTCTACGCTTTGATCGTTCCCTGCAAGCCCAGTAGTAGTTTGCGAAGCACATCTGGAGGCATTCTGTTCTCTGTGGACTATCAGAGTGTTGATGAAACACAGAAATTACATCGGGATTGAATACAACATTCACCATGCGCACTTTCCTCCATGGGAGTAATGTCCCTAACAGTCTACGCTTTGATCGTTCCCTGGAAGACCAGTAGCAGTTTCCGATGCACATCTGGAGGCATTCTGTAATCTGTGGACTTTCAGAGTGTTGATGAAACACAGAAATTGCATCGGGATTGAATACAACAGGCACCATGCGGACTTTTCTCCATGGGAGTAATTTCTGAAAGTGTCTACGCTTTGATCGTTCCCTGCAAGCCCAGTAGTAGTTTGCGAAGCACATCTGGAGGCATTCTGTAATATGTGAACTTTCAGAGTGTTGATGTAACACAGAAATTGCATCGGGATTGAATACAACAGGCACAATGCAGACTTTTCTCCATTTGAGTAATGTCTCAAACTGTCTACGCTTTGATCGTTCCCTGCAAGACCAGTCGAAGTTTGCTAAGCACATTTGGAGGCGATCTGTAATTTGTGGTCCTTCAGTATGTTGATGAAACACTGAAATTGCATCGAAAATTGAATACAGTAGGCAGCATGCAAACTTTTCTCCATGGGAGTAATGTCTCAAACTGTCTACGCTTTAATTGATTCCTGGAAGACCAGTAGCAGATTCAGAAGCACATCTGGAGGCATTCTGTAATCTGTGGACATTCAGAGTGTTGATGAAACACAGAAATTGCATCGGGAGTGATGACAACAGGATCCATGCGGATTTATCTCCATGGGAGTAACGTCTAAAAAACTGTCTACGTTGTGATCTTTTCCTGGAAGACCTGTAGTAGTTTCCGAAGCAGATCTGGAGGCGTTGAGTAATCTGTGGTCCTTTAGAGTGTTAATGAAACACAGAAATTGCTTCGGGATTGAATACAACAGGAACCATGCAGACTTTTCTCCATGGGAGAAATGTCTCAAACAGTCTACGCTTTAATCGTTCAATGGAGGAACAGTAGTAGTTTCCGAATCTCATCTGGACTCATTCTCCAATCTGTGGACCTTCAGAGTGTTGATGAAATATAGAAATTACATCGGGAAGGAATACAACAGGCACCATGAGGAATTTTCTCCTTGGGAGTAATGTCTCAAACTGTCTACGCTGTTCTCGTTTCCTGGAAGACCAGTAGTAGTTTCCGAAGCTCATCTGGAGGCGATCTGTAATCTGTGGACCTTCAGAGTGTTGATGAAACACAGAAATAGCATCTTGATTGAATACAACAGGCACCATGCGTACTTTTCTCCATGGGAGAAATGTCTCAAACAGTCTACGCTGTGATCCTTCCCTGGAAGACCAGTAGTAGTTACCGAAGCACATCAGACGGCATTCTGTAATCTGTGGACCTTCAGAGTGTTGATGAAACGCAGGTATTGCATCAGGATGAATACAACAGGCACCATGCGGACTTTTCTCCATGTGAGTATTTTCTCAAACTGTCTTCGCTTTGATCGTTCCCTGGAAGCCCAGTAGTAGTTTCCGAAGCACATCTGGAAGCATTCTCTAATCTGTGGGCCTTCAGAGTGTTGATGAAACGCAGAAATTGCATCGGGATTGAATACAACAGGCACAATGTAGACTTTTCTCCATTTGAGTAATGTCTCAAACTGTCTACGCTTTGATTGATTCCTGGAAGACCAGTAGTAGATTCCGAAGCAAATCTGGAGGCATTCTGTAATCTGTGGACTTTCAGAGTGTTGATGAAACACAGGAATTGCATCGGGATTGATTACAACAGGCACCATGCGGACTTTTCTCCATGGGAGTAATGTCTGAAACTGTCTACGCTTTGATCGTTCCTTGGAAGAGCAGTAGTAGTTTGCGAAGCACATCTGGAGTCATTCTGTTATCTGTGAACCTTCAGAATGTTGATGAAACACAGAAATTGCATCGGGATTGAACGCAACAGGCACCATGCGGACTTTTCTCCATGGGAGTAATGTCTGAAACTTTCTACGCTTTGATCGTTCCCTGGAAGACCAGTAGTAGTTTACGAAGCACATTTGGAAGCATTCTGTAATCTGTGGACCATCAGAGTGTTGATGAAAATCTCAAATTGCATCGGGAGAGATTACAACAGGCACCATGTGAACTTTTCTCCATGGGAGTATTAGCTCAAACTGTCTACGCTTTGATCGTTCCCAGCAAGACCAGTAGAAGTTTGCGAAGCACATTTGGAGGCGATCTGTATTTTGTGGTCCTTCAGTATGTTGATGAAACACTGAAATTGCATCGAAAATTGAATACAGTAGGCAGCATGCAAACTTTTCTCCATGGGAGTAATGTCTCAAACTGTCAACGCTTTGATCGATTCCTGGAAGACCAGTAGCAGATTCAGAAGCACATCTGGAGGCATTCTGTAATCTGTGGACATTCAGTGTGTTGATGAAACACAGAAATTGCATCGGGAGTGATGACAACAGGAACCATGCGGATTTATCTTCATGGGAGTAACGTCTAAAAAACTGTCTACGTTGTGATTGTTTCCTGGAAGAACTGTAGTAGTTTCAGAAGCAGATCTGGACGCGTTGTGTAATCTGTGGTCCTTCAGAGTGATGATGAAACACAGAAATTGCATCGGGATTGAATACAACAGGCACAATGCAGACTTTTCTCCATTTGAGTAATGTCTCAAACTGTCTGCGCTTTGATTGATTCCTGGAAGACCAGTAGTAGATTCCGAAGCAAATCTGGAGGCATTCTGTAATCTGTGGACTTTCAGAGTGTTGATGAAACACAGAAATTGCATCGGGATTGAATACAACAGGTACAATGCAGACTTTTCTCCATTTGAGTAATGTCTCAAACTGTCTACCCTTTGATTGATTCCTGGAAGACCAGCAGTAGATTCCGAAGCAAATCTGGAGGCATTCTGTAATATGTGAACTTTCAGAGTGTTGATGTAACACAGAAATTGCATCGGGATTGAGTACAACAGGCACCACGCGGACTTTTCTCCATGGGAGTAATGGCTCAAACTGTCTACGCTTTGATCGTTCCCTGCTAGACCAGTCGAAGTTTGCGAAGCACATTTGGAGGCGATCTGTAATTTGTGGTCCTTCAGTATGTTGATGAAACACTGAAATTGCATCGAAAATTGAATACAGTAGGCAGCATGCAAACTTTTCTCCATGGGAGTAATGTCTCAAACTGTCTACGCTTTAATTGATTCCTGGAAGACCAGTAGCAGATTCAGAAGCACATCTGGAGGCATTCTGTAATCTGTGGACATTCAGAGTGTTGATGAAACACAGAAATTGCATCGGGAGTGATGACAACAGGATCCATGCGGATTTATCTCCATGGGAGTAACGTCTAAAAAACTGTCTACGTTGTGATCTTTTCCTGGAAGACCTGTAGTAGTTTCCGAAGCAGATCTGGAGGCGTTGAGTAATCTGTGGTCCTTTAGAGTGTTAATGAAACACAGAAATTGCATCGGGATTGAATACAACAGGAACCATGCAGACTTTTCTCCATGGGAGAAATGTCTCAAACAGTCTACGCTTTAATCGTTCAATGGAGGAACAGTAGTAGTTTCCGAATCTCATCTGGACTCATTCTCCAATCTGTGGACCTTCAGAGTGTTGATGAAATATAGAAATTACATCGGGAAGGAATACAACAGGCACCATGAGGAATTTTCTCCTTGGGAGTAATGTCTCAAACTGTCTACGCTGTTCTCGTTTCCTGGAAGACCAGTAGTAGTTTCCGAAGCTCATCTGGAGGCGATCTGTAATCTGTGGACCTTCAGAGTGTTGATGAAACACAGAAATAGCATCTTGATTGAATACAACAGGCACCATGCGTACTTTTCTCCATGGGAGAAATGTCTCAAACAGTCTACGCTGTGATCCTTCCCTGGAAGACCAGTAGTAGTTTCCGAAGCACATCAGACGGCATTCTGTAATCTGTGGACCTTTAGAGTGTTGATGAAACGAAGGTATTGCATCAGGATTGAATACAACAGGCACCATGCGGACTTTTCTCCATGTGAGTATTTTCTCAAACTGTCTTCGCTTTGATCGTTCCCTGGAAGCCCAGTAGTAGTTTCAGAAGCACATCTGGAAGCATTCTCTAATCTGTGGGCCTTCAGAGTGTTGATGAAACGCAGAAATTGCATCGGGATTGAATACAACAGGCACAATGTAGACTTTTCTCCATTTGAGTAATGTCTCAAACTGTCTACGCCTTGATTGATTCCTGGAAGACCAGTAGTAGATTCCGAAGCAAATCTGGAGGCATTCTGTAATCTGTGGACTTTCAGAGTGTTGATGAAACACAGAAATTGCATCGGGATTGATTACAACAGGCACCATGCGGACTTTTCTCCATGGAAGTAATGTCTGAAACTGTCTACGCTTTGATCGTTCCTTGGAAGAGCAGTAGTAGTTTGCGAAGCACATCTGGAGTCATTCTGTTATCTGTGAACCATCAGAATGTTGATGAAACACAGAAATTGCATCGGGATTGAACGCAACAGGCACCATGCGGACTTTTCTCCATGGGAGTAATGTCTGAAACTTTCTACGCTTTGATCGTTCCCTGGAAGACCAGTAGTAGTTTACGAAGCACATTTGGAAGCATTCTGTAATCTGTGGACCATCAGAGTGTTGATGAAAATCTGAAATTGCATCGGGAGTGATTACAACAGGCACCATGTGAACTTTTCTCCATGGGAGTAATAGCTCAAACAGTCTACGCTCTGATCGTTCCCAGCAAGACCAGTAGAAGTTTGCGAAGCACATTTGGAGGCGATCTGTAATTTGTGGTCCTTCAGTATGATGATGAAACACAGAAATTGCATCGGGATTGAATACAACAGGCACAATGCAGACTTTTCTCCATTTGAGTAATGTCTCAAACTGTCTGCGCTTTAATCGTTCAATGGAGGAACAGTAGTAGTTTCCGAATCTCATCTGGACTCATTCTCCAATCTGTGGACCTTCAGAGTGTTGATGAAATATAGAAAGTACATCGGGAAGGAATACAACAGGCACCATGAGGAATTTTCTCCTTGGGAGTAATGTCTCAAACTGTCTACGCTGTTCTCGTTTCCTGGAAGACCAGTAGTAGTTTCCGAAGCTCATCTGGAGGCGATCTGTAATCTGTGGACCTTCAGAGTGTTGATGAAACAAAGAAATAGCATCTTGATTGAATACAACAGGCACCATGCGTACTTTTCTCCATGGGAGTAATTTCTGAAAGTGTCTACGCTTTGATCGTTCCCTGCAAGCCCAGTAGTAGTTTGCGAAGCACATCTGGAGGCATTCTGTAATATGTGAACTTTCAGAGTGTTGATGTAACACAGAAATTGCATCGGGATTGAATACAACAGGCACCACGCGGACTTTTCTCCATGGGAGTAATGGCTCAAACTGTCTACGCTTTAATTGATTCCTGGAAGACCAGTAGCAGATTCAGAAGCACATCTGGAGGCATTCTGTAATCTGTGGACATTCAGAGTGTTGATGAAACACAGAAATTGCATCGGGAGTGATGACAACAGGATCCATGCGGATTTATCTCCATGGGAGTAACGTCTAAAAAACTGTCTACGTTGTGATCTTTTCCTGGAAGACCTGTAGTAGTTTCCGAAGCAGATCTGGAGGCGTTGAGTAATCTGTGGTCCTTTAGAGTGTTAATGAAACACAGAAATTGCATCGGGATTGAATACAACAGGAACCATGCAGACTTTTCTCCATGGGAGAAATGTCTCAAACAGTCTACGCTTTAATCGTTCAATGGAGGAACAGTAGTAGTTTCCGAATCTCATCTGGACTCATTCTCCAATCTGTGGACCTTCAGAGTGTTGATGAAATATAGAAATTACATCGGGAAGGAATACAACAGGCACCATGAGGAATTTTCTCCTTGGGAGTAATGTCTCAAACTGTCTACGCTGTTCTCGTTTCCTGGAAGACCAGTAGTAGTTTCCGAAGCTCATCTCGAGGCGATCTGTAATCTGTGGACCTTCAGAGTGTTGATGAAACACAGAAATAGCATCTTGATTGAATACAACAGGCACCATGCGTACTTTTCTCCATGGGAGAAATGTCTCAAACAGTCTACGCTGTGATCCTTCCCTGGAAGACCAGTGGTAGTTTCCGAAGCACATCAGACGGCATTCTGTAATCTGTGGACCTTTAGAGTGTTGATGAAACGCAGGTATTGCATCAGGATTGAATACAACAGGCACCATGCAGACTTTTCTCCATGTGAGTATTTTCTCAAACTGTCTTCGCTTTGATCGTTCCCTGGAAGCCCAGTAGTAGTTTCCGAAGCACATCTGGAAGCATTCTCTAATCTGTGGGCCTTCAGAGTGTTGATGAAACACAGAAATTGCATCGGGATTGAATATAACAGGCACAATGCAGACTTTTCTCCATTTGAGTAATGTCTCAAACTGTCTACGCTTTGATTGATTCCTGGAAGACCAGTAGTAGATTCCGAAGCAAATATGGAGGCATTCTGTAATCTGTGGACGTTCAGAGTGTTGATGAAACACAGAAATTGCATCGGGATTAATTACAACAGGCACCATGCGGACTTTTCTCCATGGGAGTAATGTCTGAAACTGTCTACGCTTTTATCGTTCCTTGGAAGAGCAGTAGTAGTTTGCGAAGCACATCTGGAGTCATTCTGTTATCTGTGAACCTTCAGAATGTTGATGAAACACAGAAATTGCATCGGGATTGAACGCAACAGGCACCATGCGGACTTTTCTCCATGGGAGTAATGTCTGAATCTTTCTACGCTTTGATCGTTCCCTGGGAGACCAGTAGCAGTTTGCGAAGCACATTTGGAGGCGATCTGTAATTTTAAGTCCTTCAGTGTGTTGACGAAACACTGAAAGTGCATCGGAAACTGAATACAATAGGCACCATGCGGACATTCCTACATGGGAGTAATGTCTCAATTTGTCTACGCTTTAATCGTCCCTGGAAAACAAGTAGTAGTTTCCGAAGCACATCTAGTGGCGTTCTGTTATCTGTGGACCTTGAGAGGGTTGATGACACAAAGAAATAGCTTCGGGATTGAATACAACAGGCACCATGCGTACTTTTCTCCATGGGAGAAATGTCTCAAACTGTCTACGGTGTGATCGTTCCCTGGAAGACCAGTAGTAGTTTACGAAGCACATCTGGAAGCATTCTGTAATCTGTGGACCATCAGAGTGCTGATGAAAATCTGAAATTGCATCGGGAGTGATTACAACAGGCACCATGTGAACTTTTCTCCATGGGAGAAATGGCTCAAACTGTCTACGCTTTGATCGTTCCCTGCAAGACCAGTAGAAGTTTGCGAAGCACATTTGGAGGCGATCTAAAATTTGTGGTCCTTCAGAGTGTTGATGAAACACAGAAATAGCATCTTGATTGAATACAACAGGCACAATGCGGACTTGTCTCCATGGGAGTAATTTCTGAAAGTGTCTACGCTTTGATCGTTCCCTGGAAGCCCAGTAGTAGTTTGCGAAGCACATCTGGAGGCATTCTGTTATCTGTGAACCATCAGAATGTTGATGAAACACAGAAATTGCATCGGGATTGAACGCAACAGGCACCATGCGGACTTTTCTCCATGGGAGTAATGTCTGAAACTTTCTACGCTTTGATGGTTCCCTGGAAGACCTGTAGTAGTTTACGAAGCACATTTGGAAGCATTCTGTAATCTGTGGACCATCAGAGTGTTGATGAAAATCTCAAATTGCATCGGGAGTGATTACAACAGGCACCATGTGAACTTTTCTCTATGGGAGTAATAGCTCAAACTGTCTAAGCTTTGATCGTTCCCAGCAAGACCAGTAGAAGTTTGCGAAGCACATTTGGAGGCGATCTGTAATTTGTGGTCCTTCAGTATGATGATGAAACACTGAAATTGCATCGAAAATTGAATACAGTAGGCAGCATGCAAACTTTTCTCCATGGGAGTAATGTCTCAAACTGTCAACGCTTTGATCGATTCCTGGAAGACCAGTAGCAGATTCAGAAGCACATCTGGAGGCATTCTGTAATCTGTGGACATTCAGTGTGTTGATGAAACACAGAAATTGCATCGGGAGTGATGACAACAGGAACCATGCGGATTTATCTTCATGGGAGTAACGTCTAAAAACTGTCTACGTTGTGATCGTTTCCTGGAAGACCTGTAGTAGTTTCCGAAGCAGATCTGGAGGCGTTGTGTAATCTGTGGTCCTTCAGAGTGATGATGAAACACAGAAATTGCATCGGGATTGAATACAACAGGCACAATGCAGACTTTTCTCCATTTGAGTAATGTCTCAAACTGTCTGCGCTTTGATTGATTCCTGGAAGACCAGTAGTAGATTCCGAAGCAAATCTGGAGGCATTCTGTAATCTGTGGACTTTCAGAGTGTTGATGAAACACAGAAATTGCATCGGGATTGAATACAACAGGTACAATGCAGACTTTTCTCCATTTGAGTAATGTCTCAAACTGTCTACCCTTTGATTGATTCCTGGAAGACCAGTAGTAGATTCCGAAGCAAATCTGGAGGCATTCTGTAATCTGTGGACTTTCAGAGTGTTGATGAAACACAGAAATTGCATCGGGATTGAATACAACAGGCACCATGCGGACTTTTCTCCATGGGAGTAATTTCTGAAAGTGTCTACGCTTTGATCGTTCCCTGCAAGCCCAGTAGTAGTTTGCGAAGCACATCTGGAGGCATTCTGTAATATGTGAACTTTCAGAGTGTTGATGTAACACAGAAATTGCATCGGGATTGAATACAACAGGCACCACGCGGACTTTTCTCCATGGGAGTAATGGCTCAAACTGTCTACGCTTTGATCGTTCCCTGCAAGACCAGTCGAAGTTTGCGAAGCACATTTGGAGGCGATCTGTAATTTGTGGTCCTTCAGTATGTTGATGAAACACTGAAATTGCATCGAAAATTGAATACAGTAGGCAGCATGCAAACTTTTCTCCATGGGAGTAATGTCTCAAACTGTCTACGCGTTAATTGATTCCTGGAAGACCAGTAGCAGATTCAGAAGCACATCTGGAGGCTTTTTGTAATCTGTGGACATTCAGAGTGTTGATGAAACACAGAAATTGCATCGGGAGTGATGACAACAGGATCCATGCGGATTTATCTCCATGGGAGTAACGTCTAAAAAACTGTCTACGTTGTGATCTTTTCCAGGAAGACCTGTAGTAGTTTCCGAAGCAGATCTGGAGGCGTTGAGTAATCTGTGGTCCTTTAGAGTGTTAATGAAACACAGAAATTGCATCGGGATTGAATACAACAGGAACCATGCAGACTTTTCTCCATGGGAGAAATGTCTCAAACAGTCTACGCTTTAATCGTTCAATGGAGGAACAGTAGTAGTTTCCGAATCTCATCTGGACTCATTCTCCAATCTGTGGACCTTCAGAGTGTTGATGAAATATAGAAATTACATCGGGAAGGAATACAACAGTCACCATGAGGAATTTTCTCCTTGGGAGTAATGTCTCAAACTGTCTACGCTGTTCTCGTTTCCTGGAAGACCAGTAGTAGTTTCCGAAGCTCATCTGGAGGCGATCTGTAATCTGTGGACCTTCAGAGTGTTGATGAAACACAGAAATAGCATCTTGATTGAATACAACAGGCACCATGCGTACTTTTCTCCATGGGAGAAATGTCTCAAACAGTCTACGCTGTGATCCTTCCCTGGAAGACCAGTAGTAGTTTCCGAAGCACATCAGACGGCATTCTGTAATCTGTGGACCTTTAGAGTGTTGATGAAACGCAGGTATTGCATCAGGATTGAATACAACAGGCACCATGCGGACTTTTCTCCATGTGAGTATTTTCTCAAACTGTCTTCGCTTTGATCGTTCCCTGGAAGCCCAGTAGTAGTTTCCGAAGCACATCTGGAAGAATTCTCTAATCTGTGGGCCTTCAGCGTGTTGATGAAACACAGAAATTGCATCGGGATTGAATATAACAGGCACAATGCAGACTTTTCTCCATTTGAGTAATGTCTCAAACTGTCTACGCTTTGATTGATTCCTGGAAGACCAGTAGTAGATTCCGAAGCAAATCTGGAGGCATTCTGTAATCTGTGGACGTTCAGAGTGTTGATGAAACACAGAAATTGCATCGGGATTGATTACAACAGGCACCATGCGGACTTATCTCCATGGGAGTAATGTCTGAAGCTGTCTACGCTTTTATCGTTCCTTGGAAGAGCAGTAGTAGTTTGCGAAGCACATCTGGAGTCATTCTGTTATCTGTGAACCTTCAGAATGTTGATGAAACACAGAAATTGCATCGGGATTGAACGCAACAGGCACCATGCGGACTTTTCTCCATGGGAGAAATGTCTCAAACTGTCTACGGTGTGATCGTTCCCTGGAAGACCAGTAGTAGTTTACGAAGCACATCTGGAAGCATTCTGTAATCTGTGGACCATCAGAGTGTTGATGAAAATCTGAAATTGCATCGGGAGTGATTACAACAGGCACCATGTGAACTTTTCTCCATGGGAGAAATGGCTCAAACTGTCTACGCTTTGATCGTTCCCTGCAAGACCAGTAGAAGTTTGCGAAGCACATTTGGAGGCGATCTAAAATTTGTGGTCCTTCAGAGTGTTGATGAAACACAGAAATAGCATCTTGATTGAATACAACAGGCACAATGCGGACTTTTCTCCATGGGAGTAATTTCTGAAAGTGTCTACGCTTTGATCGTTCCCTGGAAGCCCAGTAGTAGTTTGCGAAGCACATCTGGAGGCATTCTGTTATCTGTGAACCATCAGAATGTTGATGAAACACAGAAATTGCATCGGGATTGAACGCAACAGGCACCATGCGGACTTTTCTCCATGGGAGTAATGTCTGAAACTTTCTACGCTTTGATGGTTCCCTGGAAGACCAGTAGTAGTTTACGAAGCACATTTGGAAGCATTCTGTAATCTGTGGACCATCAGAGTGTTGATGAAAATCTCAAATTGCATCGGGAGTGATTACAACAGGCACCATGTGAACTTTTCTCCATGGGAGTAATAGCTCAAACTGTCTAAGCTTTGATCGTTCCCAGCAAGACCAGTAGAAGTTTGCGAAGCACATTTGGAGGCGATCTGTAATTTGTGGTCCTTCAGTATGATGATGAAACACTGAAATTGCATCGAAAATTGAATACAGTAGGCAGCATGCAAACTTTTCTCCATGGGAGTAATGTCTCAAACTGTCAACGCTTTGATCGATTCCTGGAAGACCAGTAGCAGATTCAGAAGCACATCTGGAGGCATTCTGTAATCTGTGGACATTCAGTGTGTTGATGAAACACAGAAATTGCATCGGGAGTGATGACAACAGGAACCATGCGGATTTATCTTCATGGGAGTAACGTCTAAAAAACTGTCTACGTTGTGATCGTTTCCTGGAAGACCTGTAGTAGTTTCCGAAGCAGATCTGGAGGCGTTGTGTAATCTGTGGTCCTTCAGAGTGATGATGAAACACAGAAATTGCATCGGGATTGAATACAACAGGCACAATGCAGACTTTTCTCCATTTGAGTAATGTCTCAAACTGTCTGCGCTTTGATTGATTCCTGGAAGACCAGTAGTAGATTCCGAAGCAAATCTGGAGGCATTCTGTAATCTGTGGACTTTCAGAGTGTTGATGAAACACAGAAATTGCATCGGGATTGAATACAACAGGTACAATGCAGACTTTTCTCCATTTGAGTAATGTCTCAAACTGTCTACCCTTTGATTGATTCCTGGAAGACCAGTAGTAGATTCCGAAGCAAATCTGGAGGCATTCTGTAATCTGTGGACTTTCAGAGTGTTGATGAAACACAGAAATTGCTTCGGGATTGAATACAACAGGCACCATGCGGACTTTTCTCCATGGGAGTAATTTCTGAAAGTGTCTACGCTTTGATCGTTCCCTGCAAGCCCAGTAGTAGTTTGCGAAGCACATCTGGAGGCATTCTGTAATATGTGAACTTTCAGAGTGTTGATGTAACACAGAAATTGCATCGGGATTGAATACAACAGGCACCACGCGGACTTTTCTCCATGGGAGTAATGGCTCAAACTGTCTACGCTTTGATCGTTCCCTGCAAGACCAGTCGAAGTTTGCGAAGCACATTTGGAGGCGATCTGTAATTTGTGGTCCTTCAGTATGTTGATGAAACACTGAAATTGCATCGAAAATTGAATACAGTAGGCAGCATGCAAACTTTTCTCCATGGGAGTAATGTCGCAAACTGTCTACGCTTTAATTGATTCCTGGAAGACCAGTAGCAGATTCAGAAGCACATCTGGAGGCTTTCTGTAATCTGTGGACATTCAGAGTGTTGATGATACACAGAAATTGCATCGGGAGTGATGACAACAGGATCCATGCGGATTTATCTCCATGGGAGTAACGTCAAAAAACTGTCTACGTTGTGATCTTTTCCTGGAAGACCTGTAGTAGTTTCCGAAGCAGATCTGGAGGCGTTGAGTAATCTGTGGTCCTTTAGAGTGTTAATGAAACACAGAAATTGCATCGGGATTGAATACAACAGGAACCATGCAGACTTTTCTCCATGGGAGAAATGTCTCAAACAGTCTACGCTTTAATCGTTCAATGGAGGAACAGTAGTAGTTTCCGAATCTCATCTGGACTCATTCTCCAATCTGTGGACCTTCAGAGTGTTGATGAAATATAGAAATTACATCAGGAAGGAATACAACAGTCACCATGAGGAATTTTCTCCTTGGGAGTAATGTCTCAAACTGTCTACGCTGTTCTCGTTTCCTGGAAGACCAGTAGTAGTTTCCGAAGCTCATCTGGAGGCGATCTGTAATCTGTGGACCTTCAGAGTGTTGATGAAACACAGAAATAGCATCTTGATTGAATACAACAGGCACCATGCGTACTTTTCTCCATGGGAGAAATGTCTCAAACAGTCTACGCTGTGATCCTTCCCTGGAAGACCAGTAGTAGTTTCCGAAGCACATCAGACGGCATTCTGTAATCTGTGGACCTTTAGAGTGTTGATGAAACGCAGGTATTGCATCAGGATTGAATACAACAGGCACCATGCGGACTTTTCTCCATGTGAGTATTTTCTCAAACTGTCTTCGCTTTGATCGTTCCCTGGAAGCCCAGTAGTAGTTTCCGAAGCACATCTGGAAGCATTCTCTAATCTGTGGGCCTTCAGAGTGTTGATGAAACACAGAAATTGCATCGGGATTGAATATAACAGGCACAATGCAGACTTTTCTCCATTTGAGTAATGTCTCAAACTGTCTACGCTTTGATTGATTCCTGGAAGACCAGTAGTAAATTCCGAAGCAAATCTGGAGGCATTCTGTAATCTGTGGACGTTCAGAGTGTTGATGAAACACAGAAATTGCATCGGGATTGATTACAACAGGCACCATGCGGACTTTTCTCCATGGGAGTAATGTCTGAAACTGTCTACGCTTTTATCGTTCCTTGGAAGAGCAGTAGTAGTTTGCGAAGCACATCTGGAGTCATTCTGTTATCTGTGAACCTTCAGAATGTTGATGAAACACAGAAATTGCATCGGGATTGAACGCAACAGGCACCATGCGGACTTTTCTCCATGGGAGTAATGTCTGAATCTTTCTACGCTTTGATCGTTCCCTGGGAGACCGGTAGTAGTTTGCGAAGCACATTTGGAGGCGATCTGTAATTTTTAGTCCTTCAGTGTGTTGACGAAACACTGAAAGTGCATCGGAAACTGAATACAATAGGCACCATGCGGACATTCCTACATGGGAGTAATGTCTCAATTTGTCTACGCTTTGATCGTCCCTGGAAAACAAGTAGTAGTTTCCGAAGCACATCTAGTGGCGTTCTGTTATCTGTGGACCTTGAGAGGGTTGATGACACAAAGAAATAGCATCGGGATTGAATACAACAGGCACCATGCGTACTTTTCTCCATGGAAGAAATGTCTCAAACTGTCTACGGTGTGATCGTTCCCTGGAAGACCAGTAGTAGTTTACGAAGCACATCTGGAAGCATTCTGTAATCTGTGGACCATCAGAGTGTTGATGAAAATCTGAAATTGCATCGGGAGTGATTACAACAGGCACCATGTGAACTTTTCTCCATGGGAAAAATGGCTCAAACTGTCTACGCTTTGATCGTTCCCTGCAAGACCAGTAGAAGTTTGCGAAGCACATTTGGAGGCGATCTAAAATTTGTGGTCCTTCAGAGTGTTGATGAAACACAGAAATTGCATCGGGATTGAATACAACAGGAACCATGCAGACTTTTCTCCATGGGAGAAATGTCTCAAACAATCTACGCTTTAATCGTTCAATGGAGGAACAGTAGTAGTTTCCGAATCTCATCTGGACTCATTCTCCAATCTGTGGACCTTCAGAGTGTTGATGAAATATAGAAATTACTTCGGGAAGGAATACAACAGGCACCATGAGGAATTTTCTCCTTGGGAGTAATGTCTCAAACTGTCTACGCTGTTCTCGTTTGCTGGAAGACCAGTAGTAGTTTCCGAAGCTCATCTGGAGGCGATCTGTAATCTGTGGACCTTCAGAGTGTTGATGAAACACAGAAATAGCACCTTGATTGAATACAACGGGCACCATGCATACTTTTCTCCATGGGAGAAATGTCTCAAACAGTCTACGCTGTGATACTTCCCTGGAAGACCAGTAGTAGTTTCCGAAGCACATCAGACGGCATTCTGTAATCTGTGGACCTTCAGAGTGTTGATGAAACGCAGGTATTGCATCAGGATTGAATACAACAGGCACCATGCGGACTTTTCTCCATGTGAGTATTTTCTCAAACTGTCTTCGCTTTGATCGTTCCCTGGAAGCCCAGTAGTAGTTTCCGAAGCACATCTGGAAGCATTCTCTAATCTGTGGGCCTTCAGAGTGTTGATGAAACACAGAAATTGCATCGGGATTGAATACTACATGCACCATAAGGACTTTTCTCCAAAGGAGTAATGTTTCAATCTGTCTACGCTTTGACGATTCCGGCAAGACCAGTAATTGTTTCCGAAGCACATTTGGAGGCGTTCTGTAATCTGTGGACCTTCAGAGTGTTTATGAAACATAGAAATTCCATCGGGATTGAATACGACAGGCACCATGCAGACTTTTCTACATGGGAGTAATGTCTCAAACTGTATACGCTTTGATCGTTCCCTGGAAGACTAGTAGTAGTTTCCGAGGCACATCTGGAATGATTCTGTAATCAGTGGACGTTCAGTGTGTTAATGAAACACAGATATTGCATCTTGATTAAATGTAAGAGACATCATAAGGACTCTTCTCCATGGGAATGATGTCTCAAACTATCTTCGCTTTGATCGTTCCCTGGAAGACCAGTAATTGTTTCCGAAGCACATTTGGAGTCGTTATGTAATCTGTGGACCTCCAGAGCGTTGATGAAACACTGAAATTGCATCGGGATTGATTAAACAGGCACAATCCAGACTTTTCTCCATTTAAGTAATGTCTCAAACTGACTACGCTTTGATTGATTCCTGGAAGACCAGTAGTAGATTCCGAAGCAAATCTAGCGGCATTCTGTAACCTGTGGACTTTCAGAGTGTTGATGAAACACAGAAATTGCATCGGGATTGAATACAACAGGTACCATGCGGACTTTTCTCCATGGGAGTAATTTCTGAAACTGTCTACGCTTTGATCGTTCCCTGGAAGCCCAGTAGTAGTTTGTGAAGCACATCTGGAGGCATTCTGTAATATGTGAACTTTCAGAGTGTTGATGAAACACAGAAATTGCATCGGGATTGAATACAACAGGCACAATGCAGACTTTTCTCCATTTGAGTAATGTCTCAAACTGTCTACGCTTTGATTGATTCCTGGAAGACCAGTAGTAGATTCCGAAGCAAATCTGGAGGCATTCTGTAATCTGTGGACTTGCAGAGTGTTGATCAAACGCTGAAATTGCATCGGGAGTGATGCCCACAGGCACCATGCGGACTTTCCCCCATGGGTGTAATGTCTCAAACTGTCTACGATTTGATTGATTCCTGGAAGACCAGTAGTAGATTCCGAAGCACATCTGGAGGCATTCTGTAATCTGTGGACCATCAAAGTGTTGATGAAACACTGAAATTGCATCGGGAGTGATTACAACAGGCACCATGCCGACTTTTCTACATGGGAGTAATGTCACAAACTGTTTACGCTTTATCGTTCCCTGGAAGACCAGTAGTAGTTACTTAAGCCCATCTGGATGCTATCTGTAATCTGTGGACCATCAGAGTGTTGATGAAACACTGAAATTGCATCGGGAGTGATTACAATAGGCACCATGCCGAATTCTCTACATGGGAATAATGTCTCAAACTGTTTATGCTTTATCGTTCCCTGGAAGACAAGTAGTAGTTACCGAAGCTCATCTGGATGCAATCTGTAATCTGTGGACCATCAGAGTGTTGATGAAACACTGAAATTGCATCGGGAGTGTTTACAACCGGCACCATGCGGACTTCTCTCCATGGGAGTAGTGTCTGAAACTGTCTACGCTTTGATCGTTCCCTGGAAGAGCAGTAGTAGTTTGCGAAGCACATCTGGAGTCATTCTGTAATATGTGAACTTTCAGAGTGTTGATGAAACACAGAAATTGCATCGGGATTGAATACAACAGGCACAATGCAGACTTTTCCCCATTTGAGTAATGTCTCAAACTGTCTACGCTTTGATTGATTCCTGGTAGACCAGTAGTAGATTCCGAAGCAAATCTGGAGGCATTCTTTATTCTGTGGACTTTCAGAGTGTTGATGAAACACAGAAATTGCATCGGGATTGAATACAACAGGCACCACGCGGACTTTTCTCCATGGGAGTAATGGCTCAAACTGTCTACGCTTTGATCGTTCCCTGCAAGACCAGTCGAAGTTTGCGAAGCACATTTGGAGGCGATCTGTAATTTGTGGTCCTTCAGTATGTTGATGAAACACTGAAATTGCATCGAAAATTGAATACAGTAGGCAGCATGCAAACTTTTCTCCATGGGAGTAATGTCTCAAACTGTCTACGCTTTAATTGATTCCTGGAAGACCAGTAGCAGATTCAGAAGCACATCTGGAGGCATTCTGTAATCTGTGGACATTCAGAGTGTTGATGAAACACAGAAATTGCATCGGGAGTGATGACAACAGGATCCATGCGGATTTATCTCCATGGGAGTAACGTCTAAAAAACTGTCTACGTTGTGATCGTTTCCTGGAAGACCTGTAGTAGTTTTCGAAGCAGATCTGGAGGCGTTGTGTAATCTGTGGTCTTTTAGAGTGTTAATGAAACACAGAAATTGCATCGGGATTGAATACAACAGGAACCATGCAGACTTTTCTCCATGGGAGAAATGTCTCAAACAATCTACGCCTTAATCGTTCAATGGAGGAACAGTAGTAGTTTCCGAATCTCATCTGGACTCATTCTCCAATCTGTGGACCTTCAGAGTGTTGATGAAATATAGAAATTACATCGGGAAGGAATACAACAGGCACCATGAGGAATTTTCTCCTTGGGAGTAATGTCTCAAACTGTCTACGCTGTTCTCGTTTCCTGGAAGACCAGTAGTAGTTTCCGAAGCTCATCTGGAGGCGATCTGTAATCTGTGGACCTTCAGAGTGTTGATGAAACACAGAAATAGCATCTTGATTGAATACAACAGGCACCATGCGTACTTTTCTCCATGGGAGAAATGTCTCAAACAGTCTACGCTGTGATCCTTCCCTGGAAGACCAGTAGTAGTTTCCGAAGCACATCAGACGGCATTCTGTAATCTGTGGACCTTCAGAGTGTTGATGAAACGCAGGTATTGCATCAGGATTGAATACAACAGGCACCATGCGGACTTTTCTCCATGTGAGTATTTTCTCAAACTGTCTTCGCTTTAGTCGTTCCCTGGAAGCCCAGTAGTAGTTTCCGAAGCACATCTGGAAGCATTCTCTAATCTGTGGGCCTTCAGAGTGTTGATGAAACACAGAAATTGCATCTGGATTGAATACAACAGGCACGATGCAGACTTTTCTCCATGGGAGTAATGTCTGAAACTGTCTACGCTTTGATCGTTCCTTGGAAGAGCAGTAGTAGTTTGCGAAGCACATCTGGAGTCATTCTGTTATCTGTGAACCTTCAGAATGTTGATGAAACACAGAAATTGCATCGGGATTGAACGCAACAGGCACCATGCGGACTTTTCTCCATGGGAGTAATGTCTGAAACTTTCTACGCTTTGATCGTTCCCTGGGAGACCAGTAGTAGTTTGCGAAGCACATTTGGAGGCGATCTGTAATTTTTAGTCCTTCAGTGTGTTGACGAAACACTGAAAGTGCATCGGAAACTGAATACAATAGGCACCATGCGGACATTCCTCCATGGGAGTAATGTCTCAATTTGTCTACGCTTTGATCGTCCCTCTAAAACAAGTAGTAGTTTCCGAAGCACATCTAGTGGCGTTCTGTTATCTGTGGACCTTGAGAGGGTTGATGATGACACAAAGAAATAGCATCGGGATTGAATACAACAGGCACCATGCGTACTTTTCTCCATGGGAGAAATGTCTCAAACTGTCTACGGTGTGATCGTTCCCTGGAAGACCAGTAGTAGTTTACGAAGCACATCTGGAAGCATTCTGTAATCTGTGGACCATCAGAGTGTTGATGAAAATCTGAAATTGCATCGGGAGTGATTACAACAGGCACCATGTGAACTTTTCTCCATGGGAGAAATGGCTCAAACTGTCTACGCTTTGATCGTTCCCTGCAAGACCAGTAGAAGTTTGCGAAGCACATTTGGAGGCGATCTAAAATTTTTGGTCCTTCAGAGTGTTGATGAAACACAGAAATAGCATCTTGATTGAATACAACAGGCACAATCCGGACTTTTCTCCATGGGAGTAATTTCTGAAAGTGTCTACGCTTTGATCGTTCCCTGGAAGCCCAGTAGTAGTTTGCGAAGCACATCTGGAGGCATTCTGTAATATGTGAACTTTCAGAGTGTTGATGAAACACAGAAATTGCATCGGGATTGAATACAACAGGAACCATGCAGACTTTTCTCCATAGGAGAAATGTCTCAAACAATCTACGCTTTAATCGTTCAATGGAGGAACAGTAGTAGTTTCCGAATCTCATCTGGACTCATTCTCCAATCTGTGGACCTTCAGAGTGTTGATGAAATATAGAAATTACGTCGGGAAGGAATACAACAGGCACCATGAGGAATTTTCTCCTTGGGAGTAATGTCTCAAAATGTCTACGCTGTTCTCGTTTGCTGGAAGACCAGTAGTAGTTTCCGAAGCACATCTGGAGGCGATCTGTAATCTGTGGGCCTTCAGAGTGTTGATGAAACACAGAAATAGCATCTTGATTGAATACAACAGGCACCATGCATACTTTTCTCCATGGGAGAAATGTCTCAAACAGTCTACGCTGTGATCCTTCCCTGGAAGACCAGTAGTAGTTTCCGAAGCACATCTGACGGCATTCTGTAATCTGTGGACCTTCAGAGTGTTGATGAAACGCAGGTATTGCATCAGGATTGAATACAACAGGCACCATGCGGACTTTTCTCCATGTGAGTATTTTCTCAAACTGTCTTCGCTTTGATTGTTCCCTAGAAGCCCAGTAGTAGTTTCCGAAGCACATCTGGAAGCATTCTCTAATCTGTGGGCCTTCAGAGTGTTGATGAAACACAGAAATTGCATCGGGATTGAATACTACATGCACCATAAGGACTTTTCTCCAAAGGAGTAATGTTTCAATCTGTCTACGCTTTGACGATTCCGGTAAGACCAGTAATTGTTTCCGAAGCACATTTGGAGGCGTTCTGTAATCTGTGGACCTTCAGAGCGTTGATGAAACACTGAAATTGCATCGGGATTGATTAAACAGGCACAATCCAGACTTTTCTCCATTTAAGTAATGTCTCAAACTGACTACGCTTTGATTGATTCCTGGAAGACCAGTAGTAGATTCCGAAGCAAATCTAGCGGCATTCTGTAACCTGTGGACTTTCAGAGTGTTGATGAAACACAGAAATTGCATCGGGATTGAATACAACAGGTACCATGCGGACTTTTCTCCATGGGAGTAATTTCTGAAACTGTCTACGCTTTGATCGTTCCCTGGAAGCCCAGTAGTAGTTTGTGAAGCACATCTGGAGGCATTCTGTAATATGTGAACTTTCAGAGTGTTGATGAAACACAGAAATTGCATCGGGATTGAATACAACAGGCACAATGCAGACTTTTCTCCATTTGAGTAATGTCTCAAACTGTCTACGCTTTGATTGATTCCTGGAAGACCAGTAGTAGATTCCGAAGCAAATCTGGAGGCATTCTGTAATCTGTGGACTTGCAGAGTGTTGATCAAACGCTGAAATTGCATCGGGAGTGATGCCCACAGGCACCATGCGGATTTTTCCCCATGGGTGTAATGTCTCAAACTGTCTACGATTTGATTGATTCCTGGAAGACCAGTAGTAGATTCCGAAGCACATCTGGAGGCATTCTGTAATCTGTGGACCATCAAAGTGTTGATGAAACACTGAAATTGCATCGGGAGTGATTACAACAGGCACCATGCCGACTTTTCTACATGGGAGTAATGTCACAAACTGTTTACGCTTTATCGTTCCCTGGAAGACCAGTAGTAGTTACTTAAGCCCATCTGGATGCTATCTGTAATCTGTGGACCATCAGAGTGTTGATGAAACACTGAAATTGCATCGGGAGTGATTACAATAGGCACCATGCCGAATTCTCTACATGGGAGTAATGTCTCAAACTGTTTACGCTTTATCGTTCCCTGGAAGACAAGTAGTAGTTACCGAAGCTCATCTGGATGCAATCTGTAATCTGTGGACCATCAGAGTGTTGATGAAACACTGAAATTGCATCGGGAGTGTTTACAACCGGCACCATGCGGACTTCTCTCCATGGGAGTAGTGTCTGAAACTGTCTACGCTTTGATCGTTCCCTGGAAGAGCAGTAGTAGTTTGCGAAGCACATCTGGAGTCATTCTGTAATATGTGAACTTTCAGAGTGTTGATGAAACACAGAAATTGCATCGGGATTGAATACAACAGGCACAATGCAGACTTTTCCCCATTTGAGTAATGTCTCAAACTGTCTACGCTTTGATTGATTCCTGGAAGACCAGTAGTAGATTCCGAAGCAAATCTGGAGGCATTCTGTATTCTGTGGACTTTCAGAGTGTTGATGAAACACAGAAATTGCATCGGGATTGAATACAACAGGCACCACGCGGACTTTTCTCCATGGGAGTAATGGCTCAAACTGTCTACGCTTTGATCGTTCCCTGCAAGACCAGTCGAAGTTTGCGAAGCACATTTGGAGGCGATCTGTAATTTGTGGTCCTTCAGTATGTTGATGAAACACTGAAATTGCATCGAAAATTGAATACAGTAGGCAGCATGCAAACTTTTCTCCATGGGAGTAATGTCTCAAACTGTCTACGCTTTAATTGATTCCTGGAAGACCAGTAGCAGATTCAGAAGCACATCTGGAGGCATTCTGTAATCTGTGGACATTCAGAGTGTTGATGAAACACAGAAATTGCATCGGGAGTGATGACAACAGGATCCATGCGGATTTATCTCCATGGGAGTAACGTCTAAAAAACTGTCTACGTTGTGATCGTTTCCTGGAAGACCTGTAGTAGTTTTCGAAGCAGATCTGGAGGCGTTGTGTAATCTGTGGTCCTTAGTGTGTTAATGAAACACAGAAATTGCATCGGGATTGAATACAACAGGAACCATGCAGACTTTTCTCCATGGGAGAAATGTCTCAAACAATCTACGCCTTAATCGTTCAATGGAGGAACAGTAGTAGTTTCCGAATCTCATCTGGACTCATTCTCCAATCTGTGGACCTTCAGAGTGTTGATGAAATATAGAAATTACATCGGGAAGGAATACAACAGGCACCATGAGGAATTTTCTCCTTGGGAGTAATGTCTCAAACTGTCTACGCTGTTCTCGTTTCCTGGAAGACCAGTAGTAGTTTCCGAAGCTCATCTGGAGGCGATCTGTAATCTGTGGACCTTCAGAGTGTTGATGAAACACAGAAATAGCATCTTGATTGAATACAACAGGCACCATGCGTACTTTTCTCCATGGGAGAAATGTCTCAAACAGTCTACGCTGTGATCCTTCCCTGGAAGACCAGTAGTAGTTTCCGAAGCACATCAGACGGCATTCTGTAATCTGTGGACCTTCAGAGTGTTGATGAAACGCAGGTATTGCATCAGGATTGAATACAACAGGCACCATGCGGACTTTTCTCCATGTGAGTATTTTCTCAAACTGTCTTCGCTTTAGTCGTTCCCTGGAAGCCCAGTAGTAGTTTCCGAAGCACATCTGGAAGCATTCTCTAATCTGTGGGCCTTCAGAGTGTTGATGAAACACAGAAATTGCATCTGGATTGAATACAACAGGCACGATGCAGACTTTTCTCCATGGGAGTAATGTCTGAAACTGTCTACGCTTTGATCGTTCCTTGGAAGAGCAGTAGAAGTTTGCGAAGCACATCTGGGGTCATTCTGTTATCTGTGAACCTTCAGAATGTTGATGAAACACAGAAATTGCGTCGGGATTGAACGCAACAGGCACCATGCGGACTTTTCTCCATGGGAGTAATGTCTGAAACTTTCTACGCTTTGATCGTTCCCTGGGAGACCAGTAGTAGTTTGCGAAGCACATTTGGAGGCGATCTGTAATTTTTAGTCCTTCAGTGTGTTGACGAAACACTGAAAGTGCATCGGAAACTGAATACAATAGGCACCATGCGGACATTCCTCCATGGGAGTAATGTCTCAATTTGTCTACGCTTTGATCGTCCCTCTAAAACAAGTAGTAGTTTCCGAAGCACATCTAGTGGCGTTCTGTTATCTGTGGACCTTGAGAGGGTTGATGATGACACAAAGAAATAGCATCGGGATTGAATACAACAGGCACCATGCGTACTTTTCTCCATGGGAGAAATGTCTCAAACTGTCTACGGTGTGATCGTTCCCTGGAAGACCAGTAGTAGTTTACGAAGCACATCTGGAAGCATTCTGTAATCTGTGGACCATCAGAGTGTTGATGAAAATCTGAAATTGCATCGGGAGTGATTAAAACAGGCACCATGTGAACTTTTCTCCATGGGAGAAATGGCTCAAACTGTCTACGCTTTGATCGTTCCCTGCAAGACCAGTAGAAGTTTGCGAAGCACATTTGGAGGCGATCTAAAATTTTTGGTCCTTCAGAGTGTTGATGAAACACAGAAATAGCATCTTGATTGAATACAACAGGCACAATCCGGACTTTTCTCCATGGGAGTAATTTCTGAAAGTGTCTACGCTTTGATCGTTCCCTGGAAGCCCAGTAGTAGTTTGCGAAGCACATCTGGAGGCATTCTGTAATATGTGAACTTTCAGAGTGTTGATGAAACACAGAAATTGCATCGGGATTGAATACAACAGGAACCATGCAGACTTTTCTCCATGGGAGAAATGTCTCAAACAATCTACGCTTTAATCGTTCAATGGAGGAACAGTAGTAGTTTCCGAATCTCATCTGGACTCATTCTCCAATCTGTGGACCTTCAGAGTGTTGATGAAATATAGAAATTACGTCGGGAAGGAATACAACAGGCACCATGAGGAATTTTCTCCTTGGGAGTAATGTCTCAAACTGTCTACGCTGTTCTCGTTTGCTGGAAGACCAGTAGTAGTTTCCGAAGCACATCTGGAGGCGATCTGTAATCTGTGGGCCTTCAGAGTGTTGATGAAACACAGAAATAGCATCTTGATTGAATACAACAGGCACCATGCATACTTTTCTCCATGGGAGAAATGTCTCAAACAGTCTACGCTGTGATCCTTCCCTGGAAGACCAGTAGTAGTTTTCGAAGCACATCTGACGGCATTCTGTAATCTGTGGACCTTCAGAGTGTTGATGAAACGCAGGTATTGCATCAGGATTGAATACAACAGGCACCATGCGGACTTTTCTCCATGTGAGTATTTTCTCAAACTGTCTTCGCTTTGATCGTTCCCTAGAAGCCCAGTAGTAGTTTCCGAAGCACATCTGGAAGCATTCTCTAATCTGTGGGCCTTCAGAGTGTTGATGAAACACAGAAATTGCATCGGGATTGAATACTACATGCACCATAAGGACTTTCCTCCAAAGGAGTAATGTTTCAATCTGTCTACGCTTTGACGATTCCGGCAAGACCAGTAATTGTTTCCGAAGCACATTTGGAGGCGTTCTGTAATCTGTGGACCTTCAGAGCGTTGATGAAACACTGAAATTGCATCGGGATTGATTAAACAGGCACAATCCAGACTTTTCTCCATTTAAGTAATGTCTCAAACTGACTACGCTTTGATTGATTCCTGGAAGACCAGTAGTAGATTCCGAAGCAAATCTAGCGGCATTCTGTAACCTGTGGACTTTCAGAGTGTTGATGAAACACAGAAATTGCATCGGGATTGAATACAACAGGTACCATGCGGACTTTTCTCCATGGGAGTAATTTCTGAAACTGTCTACGCTTTGATCGTTCCCTGGAAGCCCAGTAGTAGTTTGCGAAGCACATCTGGAGGCATTCTGTAATATGTGAACTTTCAGAGTGTTGATGAAACACAGAAATTGCATCGGAATTGAATACAACAGGCACAATGCAGACTTTTCTCCATTTGAGTAATGTCTCAAACTGTCTACGCTTTGATTGATTCCTGGAAGACCAGTAGTAGATTCCGAAGCAAATGTGGAGGCATTCTGTAATCTGTGGACTTGCAGAGTGTTGATTAAACGCAGAAATTGCATCGGGAGTGATGCCCAGAGGCACCATGCGGACTTTTCTCCATGGGAGAAATGTCTCAAACTGTCTACGCTGTGATCGTTCCCTGTAAGACCAGTAGTAGTTTGCGAAGCACATTTGGAGGCTATCTGTAATTTGTGGTCCTTCAGTGTGTTGATGAAAAACTGAAATTGCATCGGAAATTGAATACAATAGGCACCATGCGGACTTTTCTCCATTGGAGTAATGTCTCAAACTGTCTACGCTTTGATTGATTCCTGGAAGACCAGTAGTAGATTCCGAAGCACATCTGGAGGCATTCTGTAATCTGTGGACTTTCAGAGTGTTGATGAAACACAGAATTTGCATCGGGAGTGATGACAACAGGCACCATGCGGACTTTTCTCCATGGGAGTAATGTCTGAAACTGTCTACGTTTTGATCGTTCCCTGGAAGACCAGTAGTAGTTTGCGAAGCACATTATAGACGATCTGTAATTTGTGGTCCTTCAGTGTGTTAATGAAATACTGAAATTGCATCGAAAATTGAATACAGTAGGCAGCATGCAAACTTTTCTCCATGGGAGTAATGTCTCAAACTGTCTACGCTTTGATCGATTCCTGGAAGACCAGTAGTAGATTCCGAAGCACATCTGGAGGCATTCTGTTATCTGTGGACCTTCAGAGGGTTGATGAAACACTGAAATTGCATCGGGAGTGATTACAACAGGCACAATGCCGACTTTTCTACATGGGAGTAATGTCACAAACTGTTTACGCTTTATCGTTCCCTGGAAGACCAGTAGTAGTTACTTAAGCCCATCTGGATGCTATCTGTAATCTGTGGACCATCAGAGTGTTGATGAAACACTGAAATTGCATCGGGAGTGATTACAATAGGCACCATGCCGACTTTTCTACATGGGAGTAATGTCACAAACTGTTTACGCTTTATTGTTCCCTGGAAGACCAGTAGTAGTTACTTAAGCCCATCTGGATGCTATCTGTAATCTGTGGACCATCAGAGTGTTGATGAAACACTGAAATTGCATCGGGAGTGTTTACAACAGGCACCATGCGGACTTCTCTCCATGGGAGTAGTGTCTGAAACTGTCTACGCTTTGATCGTTCCCTAGAAGAGCAGTAGTAGTTTGCGAAGCACATCTGGAGTCATTCTGTAATATGTGAACTTTCAGAGTGTTGATGAAACACAGAAATTGCATCGGGATTGAATACAACAGGCACAATGCAGACTTTTCTCCATTTGAGTAATGTCTCAAACTGTCTACGCTTTGATAGATTCCTGGAAGACCAGTAGTAGATTCCGAAGCAAATCTGGAGGCATTCTGTATTCTGTGGACTTTCAGAGTGTTGATGAAACACAGAAATTGCATCGGGTTGAATACAACAGGCACCATGCGGACTTTTCTCCATGGGAGTAACGGCTCAAACTGTCTACGCTTTGATCGTTCCCTGCAAGACCAGTCGAAGTTTGCGAAGCACATTTGGAGGCGATCTGTAATTTGTGGTCCTTCAGTATTTTGATGAAACACTGAAATTGCATCGAAAATTGAATACAGTAGGCAGCATGCAAACTTTTCTCCATGGGAGTAATGTCTCAAACTGTCTACGCTTTAATTGATTCCTGGAAGACCAGTAGCAGATTCAGAAGCACATCTGGAGGCATTCTGTAATCTGTGGACATTCAGAGTGTTGATGAAACACAGAAATTGCATCGGGAGTGATGACAACAGGATCCATGCGGATTTATCTCCATGGGAGTAACGTCTAAAAAACTGTCTACGTTGTGATCGTTTCCTGGAAGACCAGTAGTAGTTTCCGAAGCAGATCTGGAGGCGTTGTGTAATCTGTGGTCCTTTAGAGTGTTAATGAAACACAGAAATTGCATCGGGATTGAATACAACAGGAACCGTGCAGACTTTTCTCCATGGGAGTAATGTCTCAAACTGTCTACGCTTTGATCGATTCCTGGAAGACCAGTAGCTGATTCCGAAGCACATCTGGAGGCATTCTGTAATCTGTGGACTTTCAGAGTGTTTCAGACATTAGTCCCAATGAGAAAAGTCCGCATGGTGCCTGTTGTCATCACTCCCGATGCAATTTCTGTGTTTCTTCAACACTCTGAAAGTCCACAGATTACAGAATGCCTCCAGATGTGCTTCGGAATCTACTACTGGTCTTCCAGGAATCAATCAAAGCGTAAACAGTTTGAGACATTACTCCTATGGTGAAAAGTCCGCATGGTGCCTATTGTATTCAATTTCCGATGCAATTTCAGTGTTTCATCAACACACTGAAGGACCACAAATTACAGATAGCCTCCAAATGTGCTTCGCAAACTACTACTGGTCTTACAGGGAACGATCACAGCGTTGACAGTTTGAGACATTCCTCCCGTGGAGAAAAGTCCGCATGGTGCCTGTGGTCATCACTCCCGATGCAATTTCTGCGATTCATCAACACTCTGCAAGTCCACAGATTACATAACGCCTCCAAATGTGCTTCGGAAACAATTACTGGTCTTGCCGGAATCGTCAAAGCGTAGACAGATTGAAACATTACTCCTTTGGAGAAAAGTCCTTATGGTGCATGTAGTATTCAATCCCGATGCAATTTCTGTGTTTCATCAACACTCAGAAGGCCCACAGATTAGAGAATGCTTTTAGATGTGCTTCGGAAACTACTACTGGGCTTCCAGGGAACGATCAAAGCGAAGACAGTTTGAGAAAATACTCACATGGAGAAAAATCCGCATGGTGCCTGTTGTATTCAATCCTGATGCAATACCTGTGTTTCATCAACACTCTGAAGGTCCACAGCTTAAAGAATGCTTCCAGATGTGCTTCGGAATCTACTACTGGTCTTCCAGGGAACGATCACAACGTAGACAGGTTGAGACACTTCTCCCATGGAGAAAAGTACGCATGGTGCCTGTTGTATTCAATCCCGATGCTATTTCTTTGTGTCATCAATCTCTCAAGGTCCACAGATTACAGAATGCCACTAGATGTTCTTCGGAAACTACTACTTGTTTTCCAGGGACGATCAAAGCGTAGACAACTTGACAAATTACTCCCATGGAGGAATGTCCGCATGGTGCCTATTGTATTCAGTTTCCGATGGACTTTCAGTGTTTCACCAACACACTGAAGGACTAAAAATTACAGATCGCCTCCAAATGTGCTTCGCAAACTACTATTGGTTTTCCAGTGAACGATCAAAGCGTAGACAGTTTCAGACATTACGACCATGGAGAAAAGTCCGCATGGTGCCTGTTGCCTTTGATCCCGATGCAATTTCTGTGTTTCATCAACACTCTGACGTTCCACAGATTAGAGAATGCCTGCAGATGTGCTTCGGAAACTACTGCTGTTCTTCCATTGACCGTTCAAATCGTAGACAGTATGAGACATTACTCCCATGGGGAAAAGTCCGCATAGTGACTATTGTATTCAATTTTCGATGCAATTTCAGTGTTTCATCAACATAATGAAGGACCACAAATTACAGATCGCCTCCAAATGTGCTTCGCAAACTTCTACTGTTCTTGCAGGGAACGATCAAAGCGTAGACAGTTTGAGCCATTACTCCCATCTAGAAAAGTTCACATGGTGCCTGTTGTAATCACTCCCGATGCAATTTCGGATTTTCATCAACACTCTGATGGTCCACAGATTACAGAATGCTTCCAGATGTTCTTCGTAAACTACTACTGGTCTTCCAGGGAACGATCACAGCATAGACAGTTTGAGACATTTCTCCCATGGAGAAAAGTACGCATGGTGCCTGTTGTATTCAATCCCGATGCAATTTCTTGGTGTCATCAACCCTCTCAAGGTCCACAGATTACAGAATGCCACTAGATGTGCTTCGTAAAATACTACTTGTTTTCCAGGGACGATCAAAGCGCAGACAAATAGAGACATTACTCCCATGGAGGAAAGTCCGCATGGTGCCTATTGTATTCAGTTTCCGATGCACTTTCAGTGTTTCATCAACACACTGAAGGACTAAAAATTACAGATCGCCTCTAAATGTGCTTCGCAAACTACTACTGGTCTTCCAGGGAACGATCAAAGCGTACACAGTTTCAGACATTACTCCCATGGAGAAAAACCCGCATGGTGCCTGTTGCGTTCAATCCCGATGCAATTTCTGTATTTCATCAACACTCTGACGTTCTACAGATTAGAGAATGAATGCAGATGTGCTTCGGAAACTACTGCTGTTCTTCCATTGACTGTTCGAATCGTAGACAGTATGAGACATAACTCCCATGGGGAAAAGTCCGCATAGTGCCTATTGTATTCAATTTCCGATGCAATTTCAGTATTTCATTAACACACTGAAGGACCTCAAATTACAGATCGCCTATAATATGCTTCGCAAACTACTACTGGTCTTCCAGGGAACGATCAAAACGTAGACAGTTTCAGACATTACTCCCATGGAGAAAAGTCCGCATGGTGCCTGTTGCGTTCAATCCCGATGCAATTTCTGTGTTTCATCAACACTTTGAAAGTCCACAGATTACAGAATGCCTCCAGATGTGCTTCGGAATCTACTACTGGTCTTCCGGGAATCCATCAAAGCGTAGACAGTTTGTGACATTACTCCTATGGAGAAAAGTCCGCATGGTGCCTATTGTATTCAGTTTCCGATGAACTTTCAGTGTTTCATCAACACACTGAAGGACTAAAAATTACAGATCGCCTCTAAATGTGCTTCGCAAACTACTACTGGTCTTCCAGGGAACGATCAAAGCGTACACAGTTTCAGACATTACTCCCATGGAGAAAAACCCGCATGGTGCCTGTTGCGTTCAATCCCGATGCAATTTCTGTATTTCATCAACACTCTGACGTTCTACAGATTAGAGAATGAATGCAGATGTGCTTCGGAAACTACTGCTGTTCTTCCATTGACTGTTCGAATCGTAGACAGTATGAGACATAACTCCCATGGGGAAAAGTCCGCATAGTGCCTATTGTATTCAATTTCCGATGCAATTTCAGTATTTCATTAACACACTGAAGGACCTCAAATTACAGATCGCCTATAATATGCTTCGCAAACTACTACTGGTCTTCCAGGGAACGATCAAAACGTAGACAGTTTCAGACATTACTCCCATGGAGAAAAGTCCGCATGGTGCCTGTTGCGTTCAATCCCGATGCAATTTCTGTGTTTCATCAACACTTTGAAAGTCCACAGATTACAGAATGCCTCCAGATGTGCTTCGGAATCTACTACTGGTCTTCCAGGAATCCATCAAAGCGTAGACAGTTTGTGACATTACTCCTATGGAGAAAAGTCCGCATGGTGCCTATTGTATTCAGTTTCCGATGAACTTTCAGTGTTTCATCAACACACTGAAGGACTAAAAATTACAGATCGCCTCCAAATGTGCTTCGCAAACTACTACTGGTCATCCAGGGAACGATCAAAGCGTAGACAGTTTCAGACATTTCTCCCATGGAGAAAAGAACGCATGGTGCCTGTTGTATTCAATCCCGATGCAATTTCTGTGTTTCAGCAACACTCTAAAGGTCCACAGATTACAGATCGATTCCAGATGAGCTTCGGAAACTACTACTGGTCTTCCAGGAAACGAGCACAGCGTAGACAGTTTGAGACATTACTCCCAAGGAGAAATGTCCACATGGTGCCTGTTGTATTCAATGCAGATGCAATATCTGTGTTTCATCAACACTCTGAAGGTCCACAGATTACAGGATGCTTCCAGATGTGCTTCGGAAACTGCTACTAGTCCTCAAGGGAACGATCAAAGCGTAAACAGTTTGTGACAATACTCCCATGTAGAAAAGACCGCATGGTGCCTGTCGTATTCCATGCCGATGCAATTTCTATGTTTCATCAACCCTCTGAATTTCCACAGATTACAAAATGCCTCTAGATGTGCTTCGCAAACTAATGCTGGTCTTCCAGGAATCGATTAAAGTGTGGACAATTTGAGACATTACTCCCATGGAGAAAAGTCTGCATTGTGCCTGTTGTTTTCAATCCCGATGCAATTTCTGTGTTACATCAACACTCTGAAGGTCCACAGAATACAGAATGCCTCCAGATGTGCTTCGGAAACTAATACTTGTCTTCCAGATAACGATCACAGCGTAGACTGTTTGAGACATTTCTCCCATACAGAAAAGTCCGCATGGTGCCTGTTGTATTCAATCCCAATGCAATTTCTGTGTTTCATCAACACTCTGAAGGTCCACAGATTACAGATCGATTCCTGATGAGCTTCGGAAACTACTACTGGTCTACCAGGAAACGAGCACAGCGTAGACGGTTTGAGACATTACTCCCAAGGAGAAACGTCCGCATGGTGTCTGTTGCATTCAATCCCGATGCAATTTCTGTGTTTCAACCACACTCTGAAGGTCCCCAACCTACAGAATGCTTCCAGATGTGATTCGGAACTACTACTGGTCTTCCAGGAAACGAGAACAGCGTAGACAGTTCGAGACATTACTCCCAATTGGAAAACTCCGCATGGTGCCTGTTGTATTTCATACCGATGCTTTTTCTGTATTTCACCAACACTCTGAAGGTCCACGGACTACAGAATGCCTTCAAATGTGCTTCGGAACTACAACTGGTCTTCCATTGAACGATCAAAGCGTTGACAGTTTGAGACGTTACTCCAATGGAGAAAAGTCAGCATGATGCCTGCTGTATTCAATCCCGCTGCAATCTCTGTACTTCATCAACAATCTGAAGGTCCACAGATTACAGAGTGCCTCCAGATTTGCATCGGAATCTACTACTGGTCTTCCAGGAATCGTACAAAAGATAGACAGTTTGAGACATTACTTCCAAGGAGAAACGTCCGCATGGTGCCTGTTGTATTCAATCCCGATGCAATTCCTGTGTTTCAACCACACTATGAAGGTCCCAAACCTACAGAATGCCTCCAGATGTGCTTCGGAAACTACTACTAGTCTTCCAGGAATCGATCAAAGCGTAGACAGTCTGAGACATTACTAACATGGAGAAACGTCCGCATGGTGCCTGTTGAATTCAATCCTGATGCAATACCTGCGTTTCATCAACACTCTGAAGGTCCACAGATTACAGAATGCTTCCAGATGTGCTTCGGAATCTACTACTGGTCTTCCAGGGAACGATCACAGCGTAGACAGGTTGAGACATTTCTCGCATGGAGAGAAGTACGCATGGTGCCTGTTGCATTCAATCCCGATGCTATTTCTTTGTGTCATCAACCCTCTCAAGGTCCACAGATTACAGAATGCCACTAGATGTGCTTCGGAAACTACTACTTGTTTTCCAGGGACGATCAAAGCGTAGACAACTTGAGACATTACTCCCATGGAGGAATGTCCGCATGGTGCCTATTGTATTCAGTTTCCGATGCACTTTCAGTGTTTCATCAACACACTGAAGGACTAAAAATTACAGATCGCCTCCAAATGTGCTTCGCAAACTTCTACTGTTCCTGCAGGGAACGATCAAAGCGTAGACAGTTTGAGCCATTACTCCCATCTACAAAAGTTCACATGGTGCCTGTTGTAATCACTCCCGACGCAATTTCGGATTATCATCAACACTCTGATGGTCCACAGATTACAGAATGCTTCCAGATGTGCTTCGTAAACTACTACTGGTCTTCCAGGGAACGATCACAGCGTAGACAGTTTGAGACATTTCTCCCATGGAGAAAAGTACGCATGGTGCCTGTTGTATTCAATCCCGATGCAATTTCTTTGTGTCATCAACCCTCTCAAGGTCCACAGATTACAGAATGCCACTAGATGTGCTTCGGAAAATACTACTTGTTTTCCAGGGACGATCAAAGCGTAGACAAATTGAGACATTACTCCCATGGAGGAATGTCCGCACGGTGCCTATTGTATTCAGTTTCCGATTCACTTTCAGTGTTTCATCAACACACTGAAGGACTAAAAATTACAGATCGCCTCCAAATGTGCTTCGCAAACTACTACTGGTCTTCCAGGGAACGATCAAAGCGTAGACAGTTTCAGACATTACTCCCATGGAGAAAAGTCCGCATGGTGCCTGTTGCGTTCAATCCCGATGCAATTTCTGTATGTCATCAACACTCTGACGTTCTACAGATTAGAGATTGAATGCAGATGTGCTTCGGAATCTACTACTGGTCTTCCAGGAATCCATCAAAGCGTAGACAGTTTGAGACATTACTCCTATGGAGAAAAGTCCGCATGATGCCTATTGTATTCAGTTTCCGATGAACTTTCAGTGTTTCATCAACACACTGAAGGACTAAAAATTACAGATCGCCTCCAAATGTGCTTCGCAAACTACTACTGGTCACCCAGGGTACGATCAAAGCGTAGACAGTTTCAGACATTTCTCCCATGGAGAAAAGTACGCATGGTTCCTGTTGTATTCAATCCCGATGCAATTTCTGTGTTTCAGCAACACTCTAAGGGTCCACAGATTACAGATCGATTCCAGATGAGCTTCGGAAACTACTACTGGTCTTCCAGGAAACGAGCACAGCGTAGACAGTTTGAGACATTACTCCCAAGGAGAAATGTCCACATGGTGCCTGTTGTATTCAATGCAGATGCAATTTCTGTGTTTCATCAACACTCTGAAGGTCCACAGATTACAGGATGCTTCCAGATGTGCTTCGGAAACTGCTACTAGTCTTGCAGGGAACGATCAAAGCGTAAACAGATTGTGACAATACTCCCATGTAGAAAAGACCGCATGGTGTCTGTCGTATTCCATGCCGATGCAATTTCTGTGTTACATCAACACTCTGAAGGTCCACAGATTACAGAATGCCTCCAGATGTGCTTCGGAAACTAATACTTGTCTTCCAGATAACGATCACAGCGTAGACTGTTTGAGACATTTCTCCCATACAGAAAAGTCCGCATGGTGCCTGTTGTATTCAATCCCGATGCAATTTCTGTGTTTCATCAACACTCTGAAGCTCCACAGATTACAGATCGATTCCTGATGAGCTTCGGAAACTACTACTGGTCTACCAGGAAACGAGCACAACGTAG
The DNA here is from genome assembly GCF_023897955.1 of Schistocerca gregaria. NCBI lineage: Eukaryota > Metazoa > Arthropoda > Insecta > Orthoptera > Acrididae > Schistocerca > Schistocerca gregaria. The sequence goes on along the minus strand of NC_064929.1, from coordinate 13,079,840 downwards.
ACGGTTTGAGACATTACTCCCAAGGAGAAACGTCCGCATGGTGTCTGTTGCATTCAATCCCGATGCAATTTCTGTGTTTCAACCACACTCTGAAGGTCCCCAACCCACAGAATGCCTCCAGATGTGATTCGGAAACTACTACTGGTCTTCCAGGAAACGAGAACAGCGTAGACAGTTCGAGACATTACTCCCATTTGGAAAACTCCGCATGGTGCCTGTTGCATTTCATACCGATGCTTTTTCTGTATTTCACCAACACTCTGAAGGTCCACGGACTACAGAATGCCTTCAAATGTGCTTCGGAACTACAACTGGTCTTCCATTGAACGATCAAAGCGTTGACAGTTTGAGACATTACTCCAATGGAGAAAAGTCAGCATGATGCCTGCTGTATTCAATCCCGCTGCAATCTCTGTGTTTCATCAACAATCTGAAGGTCCACAGATTACAGCGTGCCTCCAGATTTGCATCGGAATCTACTACTGGTCTTCCAGGAATCGTACAAAAGATAGACAGTTTCAGACATTACTCCCATGGTGAAAACTCCGCATGGTGCCTGTTGTAATCACTCCCGACGCAATTTCTGTGTTTCATCAACACTCTGAAAGTCCACAGATTACAGAATGCCTCCAGATTTGCTTCGGAATCTACTCCTGGTCTTCCAGGAATCAGTCAAAGCGTAGAAAATTTGAAACATTACTCCCATGGAGAAAAGTCTGCAATGTGTCTGTTGTATTCAATCCCTATGCTATTTCTGTGTTTCATCAACACTCTGAAGGTCCACAGATTACAGAATGCCCCCTGATGTGCTTCGGAAACTACTACTGGCCTTCCAGGGAAGGATCACAGCGTAGACTGTTTGAGACATTTCTCCCATGGAGAAAAGTACGCATGGTGCCTGTTGTATTCAATCCCGATGCTATTTCTGTGTTTCATCAACACTCTGAAGGTCCACAGGTTACAGATCGCCTCCAGATGCGCTTCGGAAACTACTACTGGTCTTCCAGGAAACGAAAACAGCGTAGACAGTTTGAGACATTACTCCCAAGGAGAAAATTCCGCATGGTGCCTGTTGTATTCCTTCCCGATGTAATTTCTATATTTCATCACACTCTGAAGGTCCACAGATTGGAGAATGAGTCCAGATGAGATTCGGAAACTACTACCGTTCCTCCATTGAACGATTAAAGCGTAGACTGTTTGAGACAATTCTCCCATGGAGAAAAGTCTGCATGGTTCCTGTTGTATTCAATCCCGATGCAATTGCTGTGTTTCATTAACACTCTGAAGGACAACAGTTTACACAACGCCTCCAGTTCTATTTCGGAAACTAGTACAGGTCTTCCAGGAAACGATCACAACGTAGACAGTTTTTTAGACGTTACTCCCATGGAGATAAATCCGCATGGTGCCTGTTGTATTCCTTTCCGATGTAATTTCTACGTTTCATCAACACTCTGAAGCTCCACAGATTACAGAATGCCTCCAGATGTCATTCGGAAAATCATACTGGTGTCCAGGAATCGATTAACTCGTAGACAGTTTGAGACATTACTCCCAAGCAGAAAAGTCCGCATGGTTTCTGTTGTATTCAATCCCGATGCAATTTCCCTGTTTAACCAACGTTTTGAAGGTCCACAAGTTACAGAATGACTCCAGATGTGCTTCGGAAACTACTACTGGTATTCCAGGGAACGATCAAATCGTAGACAGTTTGAAACTTTACTCCCATAGAGAAAAGTCCGCATGGTTCCTGTTGTATTCAATCCCGCTGCAATCTCTGTGTTTCATCAACACTTGGAGGGTCCACAGGTGACAGAATGCCTCCAGATGTGCTCGAAGAATACTACTGGTCTTCCAGGGAACGATCAAAGCGTAGACAGTTTGAGACATTACTCCCATGGAGAAAAGTCCGCATGGTGCCTGTTGTATTCTATCCCGATTAAATTTATGTGTTTCATCAACACTCTGAAGGCACACAGATTACAGAATGCCTCCAGATGTGCTTCGGAAACTACTACTGGTCTACCAGGGAACGATCAAAGCGTAGACAGTTTGAGACATTACTCACATGGAGAAAGGTCTGCATGGCGATGCAATTTCTGTGTTTTATCAACACTCTGATGGTCCACACATTACTGAATGCCTCCAGATGTGCTTCGGAAACTACTACTGGTCTTCCAGGAAACGAGAAGAGCGTAGACAGTTCGAGACATTACTCCCATTTGGAAAACTCCGCATGGTGCCTGTTGCATTTCATACCGATGCTTTTTCTGTATTTCACCAACACTCTGAAGGTCCACAGACTACAGAATGCCTTCAAATGTGCTTCGGAACTACAACTGGTCTTCCATTGAACGATCAAAGCGTTGACAGTTTGAGACGTTACTCCCATGGAGAAAAGTCAGCATGATGCCTGCTGTATTCAATCCCGCTGCAATTTCTGTGTTTCATCAACAATCTGAAGGTCCACAGATTACATAGTGCCTCCAGATTTGCATCGGAATCTACTACTGGTCTTCCAGGAATCGTACAAAAGATAGACAGTTTGAGACATTTCTCCCAAGGAGAAACGTCCGCATGGTGCCTGTTGTAGTCAATCCCGATGCAATTCCTGTGTTTCAACCACACTATGAAGGTCCCCATCCTACAGAATGCCTCCAGATGTGCTTCGGAAACTACTACTAGTCTTCCAGGAATCGATCAAAGCTTAGACAGTTTGAGACATTACTAACATGGAGAAAAGTCCGCATGGTGCCAATTGTATTCAATTTCCGATGTAATTTCAGTGTTTGATCAACACAATGAACGACAAGAAATTACATATCGCCCCAAAATGTGCTTCGTAAACTGCTACGGCTCTTCCAGGGAACGATCAAACCGTAGACAGTTTCAGACATTAATCCCATGGTGAAAAGTCCGCATGGTGCCTGTTGTAATCACTCCCGACGCATTTTCTGTGTTTCATCAACACTCTGAAAGTCCACAGATTACAGAATGCCTCCAGATTTGCTTCGGAATCTACTCCTGGTCTTCCAGGAATCAGTCAAAGCGTAGAAAGTTTGAGACATTACTCCCATGGAGAAAAGTCTGCATTGTGTCTGTTGTATTCAATCCCGATGCAATATCTGTGTTTCATCAACACTCTGAAGGTTCACAGATTACAGAATGACTCCAGATGTGCTTCGCAAACTACTACTGGGCTTCCAGGAAACGATTAATGCGTAGACAGTTTCAGAAATTACTCCCATGGAGAAAAGTCCGCATGGTGCCTGTTGTATTCAATCCCGGTGCAATTTCTGTGTTTCATCAACACTCTGAAGGCCCACAGATTAGAGAATGCTTCCAGATGTGCTTCGGAAACTACTACTAGGCTTCCAGGGAACGATCAAAGCGAAGACAGTTTGAGAAAATACTCACATGGAGAAAAGTCCGCATGGTGCCTGTTGTATTCAATCCTGATGCAATACCTGCGTTTCATCAACACTCTGAAGGTCCACAGATTACAGAATGCCCCCTGATGTGCTTCGGAAACTACTACTGGCCTTCCAGGGAAGGATCACAGCGCAGACTGTTTGAGACATTTCTCCCATGGAGAAAAGTACTCGTGGTGCCTGTTGTATTCAATCCCGATGCTATTTCTGTGTTTCATCAACACTCTGAAGCTCCACAGATTACAGAACAAGTTCATATCTGCTTCGGAAACTACTACTTGTCTTCCAGGAAAACATCAAAGCGAAGACAGTTTGAGACATTACTCCGATGGAGAAAGGTCCGCATGGTGCCAGTTGTACCTATTCCCGATTAAATTTCTGTGTTTTATCAACACTCTGAAGGACCACAGAATCCTGAATGCCTCCAGATCCATTTCGGAAACTAGTACAGGACTTCCAGGAAACGATCACAACGTAGACAGTTTCTTAGACGTTACTCCCATGGAGATAAATCCCCATGGTGCCTGTTGTATTCCTTCCCGATGTAATTTATATGTTTCATCAACACTCTGAAGCTCCTCAGATTACAGAACGAGTTCATATCTGCTTCGGAAACAACTACTGGTCTTCCAGGAAAAGATTAAAGCGATGACAGTTTGAGACATTACTTCCATGGAGAAAAGTCCGCATGGTAAAAGTTGAATTTAATCCCGATGCAATTTCTGTCTTTCATCAACGCTCTGAAGGTCCACAGATTAAAGAATGCCTCCAGATGTCATTCGGAAAATCATACTGGTGTCCAGGAATCGATTAACTCGTAGACAGTTTGAGACATTACTCCCAAGGAGAAAAGTCTGCATGGTTTCTGTTGTATTCAATCCCGATGCAATTTCCCTGTTTAACCAACGTTTTGAAGGTCCACAAATTACAAAATGACTCCAGATGTGCTTTGGAAACTACTACTGGTATTCCAGGGAACGATCAAATCGTAGACAGTTTGAAACTTTACTCCCATAGAGAAAAGTCCGCATGGTTCCTGTTGTATTCAATCCCGCTGCAATCTCTGTGTTTCATCAACACTTGGTGGGTCCAAAGGTTACAGAATGCCTCCAGATGTGCTCGAAGAATACTACTGGTCTTCCAGGGAACGATCAAAGCGTAGACAGTTTGAGACATTACTCCCATGGAGAAAAGTCCGCATGGTGCCTGTTGTATTCAATCCCGATTAAATTTATGTGTTTCATCAACACTCTGAAGGCACACAGATTACAGAATGCCTCCAGATGTGCTTCGGAAACTACTACTGGTCTACCAGGGAACGATCAAAGCGTAGACAGTTTGAGACATTACTCACTTGGAGAAAGGTCCGCATGGCGCCTGTTGTAATCACTCCCGATGCAATTTCTGTGTTTTATCAACTCTCTGATGGTATACACACTACTGAATGCCTCCAGATGTGCTTCGGAAACTACTACTGGTCTTCCACGAATCGATCAAAGCGTTGTCAGTTTGAGACATTGCTCCCATCCAGAAAAGTCCACATGGTGCCTGTTGTAATCAATCCCGAAGCAATTTCTGTATTTCATTAACACTCTGAATGTCCAAAGATTACAGAATGCCTCCAGATGTGCTCGAAGAATATTACTGGTCTTCAAGGGAACGATCAAATAGTAGACAGTTTGAGACGTTACTCCCATGGAGAAAAATCTGCATGGTGCCTGTTGTATTCAATTCCGATGCAATATCTGTGTTTCATCAACACTCTGAAGGTCCACAGATTACAGAATGCATCCAGATGTGCTTCGGAAACTACTACCTGCCTTCCAGGGAACGATCAAAACGGAGACAGTTTGAGACATTAATCCCATGGAGAAAAGACCGCATGATGCCTGTTGTATTCAATTTCAGATGCAATTTCAGTGTTTCATCAACACACTGACGGACCACAAATTACAGATCGCCTACAAATGTGCTTCGCAAACTACTACTGGTCTTCCAGGGAACGATCAAAGCGTTGACAGTTTGAGACATTACTCCCATGGCGAAAAGTCCGCATGGTGCCTGTTGTATTCAATCCCGCTGCAATCCCTGCGTTTACCCAACAATCTGAAGGTCCACAGATTACAGAGTGCCTCCTGATGTGCTTCGGTATCAACTACTGGTCTTCCAGGAGTCCATCTAAGCGTAGACAGTTTGAAACATTACTAACATGGAGAAAAGTCCGCATAGTGCCTGTTGTAATCACTCCCGATGCAATTTTAGTGTTTCATCAACACTCTGATGGTCCACAGATTACAGAATGCCTCCAGATGTGCTTCGGAGACTACTACTGTTCTTCCATTGAACGATAAAGTCGTAGACAGTTTGAGACATTATCCCCATGCAGAAAAGTCCGCATGGTGCCTATTGAATTCAATTTCCGATTCAATTTCAGTGTTTCATCAACACACTGCAGGCCACAAATTACAGAATGCCTCCAGATGTGCTTCGGAAACTACTACTGGTCTACCAGGGAACGATCAAAGCGTAGACAGTTTGAAACTTTACCCCATAGAGATAAGTCCGCATGGTGTTTGTTGTATTCAATCCCGATTCAATTTCTGAGTTTCGTCAACACCCTGAAGGTCCACAGATTACAGAATGCCTCCAGATGTGTTTCGGAAACTACTACTGGTCTTCCACGAAACGATCAAAGCGTTGTCAGTATGAGACATTACTCCCATCCAGAAAAGTCAACATGGTGCCTGTTGTAATCAATCCCGAAGCAATTTCTGTGTTTCATTAACACTCTGAATGTCCAAAGATTACAGAATGCCTCCAGATGTGCTTCGGAAACTACTACAGGTCTAAGAGGGAACGATCAAACCGTAGACAGTTTGAGACTTTACTCCCACGGAGAAAAGTCTGCATGGTGTATGTTGTATTCAATCCCGATGCAATTTCTGTAATTCATCAACACTCTGATGGTCCACAGATCACAGAATGCCTCCAGATGTGCTTCGGAAACTACTACTGGTCTTCCAGGGAACGATCAAAGCGTAAACAATTTGAGACCTTACTCCCTTATAGAAAAGTCCGCATGGTGCCTGTTGTATTCAATCCCGATGCAATTTCTGTGTTTCATCAACACTCTGAGGGTCCACAAATTACCGAATGCCTCCAGATGTGCTCGAAGAATACTTTTTGTCTTCAAGGGAACGATCAAATCGTAGACAGTTTGAGACGTTACTCCCATGGAGAAAAATCCGCATGGTGCCTGTTGTATTCAATTCCGATGCAATATTTGTGTTTCATTCACACACTGAAGGACCAGAAATTACAGAATGCCTCTAGATGTGCTTCGGAAACTAATGCTGGTCTTCCAGGAGTCGATTAAAGCGTAGACAGTTTGAGACATTACTCGCAAGGAGAAAATTCCGCATGGTGCCAGTCGTATTCAATCCCGATGCAATGTCTGTGTTTCATGAACACTCTGTAGGTCCACAGATTACAGAACGCCTCCACATGTGCTTCGGAAACAATTTCTGGTCTTCCAGGGAACGATCAAAGCGAAGATAGTTTAGGACATCACTCCCATGGAGAAGAGTCCTTATGATGTCTCTTGCATTTAATCCCGATGCAATATCTGTGTTTCATTAACACACTGAATGTCCACAGATTACAGAATCCTTCCAGATGTGCTTCGGAAACTACTACTGGTCTTCCAATGAACGATCAATTCGTAGACAAATTGAGACCCTACTCCCTAATAGAAAAATTCGCATGGTGCCTGTTGTATTCAATTACGATGCAATTTCTGTGTTTCATTAACACTTAGAGGGTCTACAGATTCCAGAATGCCTCCAGATGTGCTCGAACAATACTACTGGTCTTCCAGGGAAGAATCAAAGCGTAGACAGTTTGAGACATTACTACCATGGAGAAAAGTCCGCCTGGTGCCTGTTGTATACAATACCGATTAAATTTCTGTGTTTTATCAACACTCTGAAGGTCCACAGATTACTAAATGCCTCCAGATGTGCTTCGGAAACTAATACTGGTCTTCCAGGAACCGATCAAAGCGTAGACAGTTTGACACATTACTCCCATGGAGAAAGGTCCGCATGGTGCCTGTTGTAATCAATCCCGTTTCAATTTCTGTGTTTTATCAACACTCTCATGGTCCACAGATTACTGAATGCCTCCAGATGTGCTTCGGAAACTACTACTGGTCTTTCACGAATCGATCAAAGCGTAGTCAGTTTGAGACATTACTCCCATCCAGAAAAGTCCGCATGGGGCCTCTTGTAATCAATCCTGAAGCAATTTCTGTGTTTCATTTACACTCTGAAGGTCCAAAGATTACAGAATGCCTCCAGATGTGCTTCAGAAACTACTACTGGTCTACCAGGGACGATCAAACCGTAGACAGTTTGAGACTTTACTCCTATGGAGAAAAGTTTGCATGGTGTATGTTGTATTTAATCCCGATGCAATTTCTGTGTTTCATCAACACTCTGAAGGTCTACAGATTACAGAATGAATCCAGATGTGCTTCATAAACTACTACTGTTCTACCAGGGAACGATTAAAACGTAGAGAAATTGAGACTTTACTCCCATAGAGAAAAGTCCGCATGGTGTATGTTGTAATCAATCCCGATGCAATTTCTGTGTTTCATCAACACTCTGAATGTCCACATATTACAGAATGCCCCCAGATGTGCTTCGGTAACTACTACTGGTCTTCCAGGAAACGATTACAGTGTAGACGGTTTGAGACGTTACTCCCTAATAGAAAAATCCGCATGGTGCCTGTTGTATTCAATCCCGATGCAATTTCTGTGTTTCATCAACACTTGGAGGGTCCACAGATTACTGAATGCCTCCAGATGTGCTTCGGAAACTAATACTGGTCTTCCAGGAATCGATCAAATCATAGTCAGTTTGAGACATTACTCCCATGGAGAAAACACCGCATGGTGCCTGTTGTAATCAATCCCGAAGAAATTTCTGTGTCTCATCAACTCTCTGAAGGACCACAGTTTACACAACGTCTCCAGATGTGCTACGGAAACTACTACTGGTCTTCTAGGGAACGATGAAGCGTAGACTGTTTGGGACATTACTCCCACGGAGAAAAGTCTTCATGGTGCCTGTTGCAATCAATCCCGATGCAATTTCTGTGTCTCATCAACTCTCTGAAGGACCACAGTTTACACAACGTCTCCAGATGTGCTACGGAAACTACTACTGGTCTTCCAGGGAACGATAAAGCGTAGACAGTTTGAGACATTACTCCCATGGAGAAAAGTCCGCATGGTGCTTGTTGTATTCAATCCCGATGCAGGTTCTGTGTTTCATCAACACTCTGAAGGACCACAGATTACACAACGCCTCCAGATCTGCTTCGGAAACTAGTACTGGTCTTCCAGCGAACGGACAAAGGATAGACAGTTTGAGACATAACTCTCATGGAAAAAAGTCCGCATGGTGCCAGTTGTATTTAATCCCGATTCAATTTCTGTGTTTCATCAACACTCTGAAGGTCCACAGATTACAGAAAGAATCCAGATGTGCTTCGGATACTACTACTGGCCTTCCTGGTAACGATAAAAACGTAGACAATTTGAGACATTACTCTCTTGGCGATAAGTCTGCATGGTGCCTGTTGTATTCAATCCTGATGGAACTTCTGTGCTTCATTAACGCTCGGAATGTCCTCAGATTACAGAATGCCTCCAATTGTGCATCGAATACTACTACTGATCTTCCATGGAACGATCAAACCGTAGAAATTTTGAGACATTACTCCCATGGAGAAAAGTCCGCATAGGGGCCTGTTGTATTCAGTTCCGATGCAATTTCTATGTTTCATCAACACTCTGAAGGTCCACAGATTACAGAATGCCCCCTGATGTGCTTCGGAAACTACTACTAGCCTTCCAGGGAAGGATCACAGCGTAGACTGTTTGAGACATTTCTCCCATGGAGAAAAGTACGCATGGTGCCTGTTGTATTCAATCCCGATGATATTTCTGTGTTTCATCAACACTCTGAAGGTCCACAGATTACAGATCGCCTCCAGATGAGCTTCGGAAACTACTACTGGTCTTCCAGGAAACGAGAACAGCGTAGACAGTTTGAGACATTACTCCCAAGGAGAAAATTCCGCATGGTGCCTGTTGTATTCCTTCCCGATGTAATTTCTATATTTCATCACACTCTGAAGGTCCACAGATTGGAGAATGAGTCCAGATGAGATTCGGATACTACTACCGTTCCTCCATTGAACGATTAAAGCGTAGACTGTTTGAGACATTTCTCCCATGGAGAAAAGTCTGCATGGTTCCTGTGTATTCAATCCCGATGCAATTGCTGTGTTTCATTAACACTCTGAAGGACCACAGATTACACAACGCCTCCAGATCTATTTCGGAAACTAGTACAGGTCTTCCAGGAAACGATCACAACGTAGACAGTTTTTTAGACGTTACTCCCATGGAGATAAATCCGCATGGTGCCTGTTGTATTCCTTCCCGATGTAATTTCTATGTTTCATCAACACTCTGAAGCTCCACAGATTACAGAATGCCTCCAGATGTCATTCGGAAAATCATACTGGTGTCCAGGAATCGATTAACTCGTAGACAGTTTGAGACATTACTCCCAAGGAGAAATGTACGCATGGTTTCTGTTGTATTCAATCCCGATGCAATTTCCCTGTTTAACCAACGTTTTGAAGGTCCACAAATTACAGAATGACTCCAGATATGCTTCGGAAACTACTACTGGTATTCCAGGGAACGATGAAATCGTAGACAGTTTGAAACTTTACTCCCATAGAGAAAAGTCCGCATGGTTCCTGTTGTATTCAATCCCGCTGCAATCTCTGTGTTTCATCAACACTTGGAGGGTCCACAGATCACAGAATGCCTCCAGATGTGCTCGAAGAATACTACTGGTCTCCCAGGGAACGATCAAAGCGTAGACAGTTTGAGACATTACTCCCATGGAGAAAAGTCCGCATGGTGCCTGTTGTATTCAATCCCGATTAAATTTATGTGTTTCATCAACACTCTGAAGGCACACAGATTACAGAATGCCTCCAGATGTGCTTCGGAAACTACTACTGGTCTACCAGGGAACGATCAAAGCGTAGACAGTTTGAGACATTACTCACATGGAGAAAGGTCCGCATGGCGCCTGTTGTAATCACTCCCGATGCAATTTCTGTGTTTTATCAACACTCTGATGGTCCACACATTACTGAATGCCTCCAGATGTGCGTCGGAAACTACTACTGGTCTTCCAGGAAACGAGAAGAGCGTAGACAGTTCGAGACATTACTCCCATTTGGAAAACTCCGCATGGTGCCTGTTGCATTTAATACCGATGCTTTTTCTGTATTTCACCAACACTCTGAAGGTCCACAGACTACAGAATGCCTTCAAATGTGCTTCGGAACTACAACTGGTCTTCCATTGAACGATCAAAGCGTTGACAGTTTGAGACGTTACTCCCATGGAGAAAAGTCAGCATGATGCCTGCTGTATTCAATCCCGTTGCAATTTCTGTGTTTCATCAACACTCTGAAGGTCCACAGATTACATATCGCCTACAGATGAGCTTCGGAAACTACTACTGGTCTTCCAGGAAACGAGAACAGCGTAGACAGTTTGAGACATTACTCCCAAGGATAAAATTCCGCATGGTGCCTGTTGTATTCCTTCCCGATGTAATTTCTATATTTCATAACACTCTGAAGGTCCACAGATTGGAGAATGAGTCCAGATGAGATTCGGAAACTACTACCGTTCCTCCATTGAACGATTAAAGCGTAGACTGTTTGAGACATTTCTCCCATGGAGAAAAGTCTGCATGGTTCCTGTTGTATTTAATCACGATGCAATTGCTGTGTTTCATTAACACTCTGAAGGACCACAGATTACACAACGCCTCCAGATCTATTTCGGACACTAGTACAGGTCTTCCAGGAAACGATCACAACGTAGACAATTTTTTAGACGTTACTCCCATGGAGATAAATCCGCATGGTGCCTGTTGTACTCCTTCCCGATGTAATTTCTATGTTTCATCAACACTCTGAAGCTCCACAGATTACAGAATGCCTCCAGATGTGCTTCGGAAACTACTACTGGTCTACCAGGGAACGATCAAAGCGTAGACAGTTTGAGACATTACTCACATGGAGAAAGGTCCGCATGGCGCCTGTTGTAATCACTCCCGATGCAATTTCTGTGTTTTATCAACACTCTGATGGTCCACACATTACTGAATGCCTCCAGATGTGCTTCGGAAACTACTACTGGTCTTCCAGGAAACGAGAACAGCGTTGACAGTTCGAGACATTACTCCCATTTGGAAAACTCCGCATGGTGCCTGTTGCATTTCATACCGATGCTTTTTCTGTATTTCAGCAACACTCTGAAGGTCCACAGACTACAGAATGCCTTCAAATGTGCTTCGGAACTACAACTGGTCTTCCATGGAACGATCAAAGCGTTGACAGTTTGAGACGTTACTCCCATGGAGAAAAGTCAGCATGATGCCTGCTGTATTCAATCCCGCTGCAATTTCTGTGTTTCATCAACAATCTGAAGGTCCACAGATTACAGAGTGCCTCCAGATTTGCATCGGAATCTACTACTGGTCTTCCAGGAATCGTACAAATGATAGACAGTTTGAGACATTACTCCCAAGGAGAAACGTCCGCATGGTGCCTGTTGTATTCAATCCCGATGCAATTCCTGTGTTTCAACCACACTATGAAGGTCCCCAACCTACAGAATGCCTCCAGATGTGCTTCGGAAACTACTACTAGTCTTCCAGGAATCGATCAAAGCGTAGACAGTTTGAGACATTACTAACATGGAGAAAAGTCCGCATGGTGCCAATTGTATTCAATTTCCGATGTAATTTCAGTGTTTCATCAACACACTGAACGACAAAAAGTTACAGATCGCCCCCAAATGTGCTTCGTAAACTGCTACTGCTCTTCCACGGAACGATCAAAGCGTAGAAAGTTTCGGACATTACTCCCATGGTGAAAAGTCCGCATGGTGCCTGTTGTAATCACTCCCGACGCAATTTCTGTGTTTCATCAACACTCTGAAAGTCCACAGATTACAGAATGCCTCCAGATTTGCTTCGGAATCTACTCCTGGTCTTCCAGGAATCAGTCAAAGCGTAGAAAGTTTGAGACATTACTCCCATGGAGAAAAGTCTGCATTGTGTCTGTTGTATTCAATCCCGATGCAATTTCTGTGTTTCATCAACACTCTGAAGGTTCACAGATTACAGAATGACTCCAGATGTGCTTCGCAAACTACTACTGGGCTTCCAGGGAACGATTAATGCGTAGACAGTTTCAGAAATTACTCCCATGGAGAAAAGTCCGCATGGTGCCTGTTGTATTCAATCCCGATGCAATTTCTGTGTTTCATCAACACTCTGAGGATCCACAAATTACCGAATGCCTCCAGATGTGCTCGAAAAATACTACTGGTCTTCAAGGGAACGATCAAATCGTAGACAGTTTGAGACGTTACTCCCATGGAGAAAAATCCGCATGGTGCCTGTTGTATTCAATTCCGATGCAATATTTGTGTTTCATCAACAATCTGAAGGTCCACAGATTACAGAGTGCCTCCAGATGTGCTTCGGAGACTACTACTGTTCTTCAATTGAACGATAAAATCGTAGACAGTTTGAGTAATTACCCCCATGGATAAAAGTCCGCATGGTGCCTATTGTATTCAATTTCCGATGCAATTTCAGTGTTTCATTCACACACTGAAGGACCACAAATTACAGAATGCCTCTAGATGTGCTTCGGAAACTAATGCTGGTCTTCCAAGAGTCGATTAAAGCGTAGACAGTTTGAGACATTACTCGCAAGGAGAAAATTCCGCATGGTGCCAGTCGTATTCAATCCCGATGCAATTTCTGTGTTTCATGAACACTCTGTAGGTCCACAGATTACAGAACGCCTCCACATGTGCTTCGGAAACAATTTCTGGTCTTCCAGGGAACGATCAAAGCGAAGATAGTTTAGGACATCACTCCCATGGAGAAGAGTCCTTATGATGTCTCTTGCATTTAATCCCGATGCAATATCTGTGTTTCATTAACACACTGAAGGGTCCACAGATTACAGAATCCTTCCAGATGTGCTTCGGAAACTACTACTGGTCTTCCAATGAACGATCAATTCGTAGACAAATTTAGACCTTACTCCCTAATAGAAAAATTCGCATGGTGCCTGTTGTATTCAATTACGATGCATTTTCTGTGTTTCATCAACACTTAGAGGGTCTACAGATTCCAGAATGCCTCCAGATGTGCTCGAAGAATACTACTGGTCTTCCAGGGAACAATCAAAGCGTAGACAGTTTGAGACATTACTCCCATGGAGAAAAGTCCGCATGGTGCTTGTTGTATTCAATTCCGATGCAGGTTCTGTGTTTCATCAACACTCTGAAGGACCACAGATTACACAACGCCTCCAGATCTGCTTCGGAAACTAGTACTGGTCTTCCAGCGAACGATCAAAGGATAGACAGATTGAGACATTACTCTCATGGAAAAAAGTCCGCATGGTGCCTGTTGTATTCAATCCCGCTGCAATCCCTGCGTTTACCCAACAATCTGAAGGTCCACAGATTACAGAGTGCCTCCTGATGTGCTTCGGTATCAACTACTGGTCTTCCAGGAGTCCATCTAAGCGTAGACAGTTTGAAACATTACTAACATGGAGAAAAGTCCGCATGGTGCCTGTTGTAATCACTCACGATGCAATTTTAGTGTTTCATCAACACTCTGAAGGTCCACAGAGAACAGTACGCCTCCATATCTGCTTCGGCAACTACTATTGGTCTTCCAGGAAAAGATCAAAGCGAAGATAGTTTGAGACATTACTCCCATGGGGAAAGTTCCGCATGGTGCCAGTTGGATTTAATCCCGATTCAATTTCTGTGTTTTATCAACACTCTGAAGGTCCACAGAATACTGAATGCCTACAGATGTGCTTCGGAAACTACTACTGGTTTTCGAGGAATCGATCAAAGCATAGACAGTTGGAGACATTACTCGCATGGAGAAAAGTCCGCATGGTGCCTGTTGTATTCAATCCCGATGTATTTTCTGTCTTTCATCAACACTCTGAATGTCCATAGATTAAAGAATGCCCCCAGATATGCTACGGAAACTACTACCCGTCATCCAGGAAACGATTACAGTGTATACAGTTTGAGACATTACTCCCATGGAGAAAAGACCGCATGGTGCCTGTTGTATTCAATCCCGATATAATTTTTGTGTTTCATCAACACTCTGCAACACCACAGATTACACATCGCCTCCAGATGTGCTTCAGAAACTTCTACTGGTCTTTCAGGGAACGATCAAACCGTAGACAGTTTGTGACATTACACCAAGGGTGAAAGCCCGCATCGTGCCAGTTGTATTAAATCCCGATGCCATTTCTCTTTTTCATCAACACTATGAAGGACCACAGATCACACAATGCCTCCAGATGTCCTTCGGAAACTACTACTGGTCTTCCATGGAACGATTAAATCGTTGACAGTTTGAGACATTACTCCCATGGTGAAAAGTCCGCATGGTGCCTGTAGTATTCAATCCCGATGCAATTTCTATGTTTCATTAACACTCTGAATTTATACAGATAAGAGAACGAATTAACATCTGCTTCGGAAACTACTAGTGGTCTTCCAGGGAAAGATCTAAGCGAAGACATTTTAAGACATTACGCCTATGGAGGAAGGTCCGCTTGGAGACTGTTGCATTCGATCCCGATTCTGTGTTTCATCAACACTCTGAAGGTCCACAGATTAAAGAATGCCTCCAGATGTGCTTCGGAAACTACTACTGGTCTTCCAGGGAACGATCAAAGCGTAGACAATTTTAAACCTTACTCCCTTATAGAAAAGTCCGCATGGTGCCTGTTGTATTCAGTCCCGAAGCAATTTATGTGTTTCATCTACAATCTGAGGGTCTACAGATAACAGAATGGCTCCAGATGTGCTTCCGAAACTACTACTGGTCTACGAGCGAACGATCATAGCGTAGACAGATTGAGACATTACTCAGATGGAGAAAAGTCCGCATGATGCTTGTTGTATTCAATCAAGATGCAAAATCTGTGTTTCATCAACACTCTGCAGGTCCACAGATTACAGAATGCCTCCAGATGAGCGTCGTGTAAAGTCGGAAAAGTCGGCTGCATGGTTGAGTGCCAAGTTTGGGGAGGGTTTCGTAGTACGATCAGTGCAATGGAGACGCGGAAACTTGTTGTGGCCCAGTGTTTTGCAGTTGGAGGACAAGAGTGGTACACAGTAGCAAAGAGCGAGGCACTGAGTTGGCATGAAGAATGGAGTGCACAATGGGGCTCGAGATGTGCTTGTTTCCTCAGGTGCTGTGTGATTGTCGACAAGAAGTGAAATGGACCAATTTGTGACCACCCTTTCAATTTAAGACGTTAAAAACAGACGGAATTTGCATTCGTAATACCAGAGCATCGAAACTACTTGGAACTCTTGTGTATATGAACGTGTCCGCTCCTTTGTACTCTGGTACCTTCGCCGCTACAAACCAACCAACAATCGTGTCCGTGCACATCAGAGTCGCAAAGAATGGAGAATAGCCAAGCTTGGTTGTGTGTGCAGCCGTAGCTCAGTTGGCAGATCGTTCGCTTAGCGTGTGAAAGATCCCGGGTTCAAGCCCCGGCGTCTCAATGTTTTGTGGTCAGTGCATGATAAGTGTTGGTCGCGGCGAACCTAAAGGCACGATAGAAGTTGCAAAACCAGCGTCACAGACTGATATGATGTATACTGACATAAGGAGAGCAAGATGTAAGTGTGGGGACCGGCTGTTATCGAGGTGTCATCGAGTGCAGATCTGTCTTAGGTATCACGGCTTAACGTCATTGAAGTCTAGAGAGTGGACAACACGATCGTCTTACTCAGAGCGGTGTCCGAACTCTATTTTCGACGTTATGCGTGCCACTTTCATTGTGGCCAACTACGATCCGATACAGAATGCACGAAACCTGAAAGACACCCTCACTGATACATAGAGAGTAGTGTTTGTCTGAGGAGTAATGGGAGTGCAGGGGTCTGTGACGTTGATATGGCTGTATGTAGCACCATTAGTCCACGGGGGCGTGGGCATAGCTCAGACATTACCGCTTGCGACGCGACAGCGTGCGGACGTTTGGAGCGCTCAGTGTCCCTTGCTTGTTTACGTTGTATTTGTGCTTTCTAATTCACGTGATTGTGAGTGGTTGTGTGTTCGCGTCGTTGTTTGAAGTATTTGCTGTATGAAGTTAGCCCATTTGGGTTAATTTGCACGATGGTTCCCACGATTCCAAGGAAAAATACCCTGCAGTTTGAGTTTGACAAGGCTACACGATCAGTTCAGCCAAGTTCACTGGATGTTCATGAATGGTTCGTCGATACAATAGGCATAACCACTGATCAAGTTCACACTGCCTACAACGACCTGGATCTATACTGCTTTTTCGTGAAGCTTCAGAATCCCCTCTTACTGGAACGTCTTTTGCAGAAACATGGCGGCGGCGTCGATTTCCGGCATCGCGACGGCACTGTGAGTACTGTCAGAATTACTAACGCTGATGTCGAGATCTCCAACGTGCGTATTTACAACCTGCCCCCTAAAGTAGAAAACTGTTTCTTACAAGATGTGCTCACTAAATATGGCGAAGTGCGTAACATTCGACTTGAAAAGTGGTCCAGGCAACATAAGTTGCAATGTTTTTCTGGTATCAGATCGGTTGAGATGCAAGTCAAAGTCAACATCCCATCGCATGTATTTGTTTGTGGTTATAAGGTGCAGGTTACCTATTCCGGACAAGCTTCTACGTGTTTTATCTGCAATGAAAGTGGTCATTTACGGCAAAATTGCCCTAAAAGGGTGACCGTCTTAAAGCCTACTTTCCAGCAACGTAAGAGACTCACTTTAGCTGATTTAGTGACAGGTACCCAATTAACAAGTACTGGGCCGTCCCCCTCCAGTGCCAGTAGTGTCAGTGTCGCCCTAACCGCCGTGCTGTGCAGCGAGCTACCTTAATTTAAGTATTATCTGTATTTTTCTTACTTGTCACTTCTTCTTCTGCGTGTTTTTGCTTTTAGGAAGCTTTAATAGTAGAGTGCTATTAAGTGTTCCATAGATCTCGTGTTTGTTTTGAATACAGTCAGAGAGAGTCGCTTTAGTCAGCCATAGTGCCAGTAGTGTCAGTGTCGCCCTAACCGCCGTCTGCTTCACGTCTGCTGTGCAGCGAGCTACCTTAATTTAAGTATTATCTGTATTTTTCTTACTTGTCACTTCTTCTTCTGCGTGTTTTTGCTTTTAGGAAGCTTTAATAGTAGAGTGCTATTAAGTGTTCCATAGATCTCGTGTGTGTTTCGAATACAGTCAGAGAGTCCCTTTAGTCAGCCATAGTGCTCGTAGTGCTAGTGTTTGTTTTCAATACCGTCCAGAGACAGGTAGTGCTATTTTCCTTGTTTCTACAAGAAGTGGTTAGCAATCACAGTTTAGTCAATAATCAACCGCCTTTAGTGAATTAGCAGTCTAGTTAAAAGCTGATTAACACTCTATAGTAAATTGATTTCTTAGGATGGCTAGGATGTGTGGCTGCTGTGTACGGACGCAGGAGGAGCTGGCCACTCTTCGCGAACAGCTGAGCGTGTTGATGGCCGCGGTCAGCCGTCTTCAGGCTGCTGCCTCGGAGTGTAGCGGCAGTGGGGAGTCTGGTGCGTCGCATGGTGCACCCCAGGTGTTAGATGCTTCACCCACTGTCCCTGCTGTCGAGACATCTTCGCGGGTACCGGGCGCGGTTGGGCCACCCTCTCCCCAAGGGGAGTGGCGGGTTCAGCGGCGTTCGCGGCGCACGAGGCGGAGGGTCAATGTGGAGGCTGGCCGTGTGGCATCGCCCGCTCTGCCTGTGAGTGGACATGTGGCTGCTCCTTCAGCAAGGTCCGAGCAGGCACACGGGGGGAGGGGTTTATTAGTTATTGGGAGCTCCAACGATAGGCGGGTGATGGAGCCCCTTAGGGAAATAGCGGAAAGGTCGGGGAAGAAGGCCAGTGTTCACTCTGTCTGCTTGCCGGGGGGTCTCATCCGAGATGTGGAGGAGGCCCTACCGGCGGCGATAGAGAGCACTGGGTGCACCCGACTGCAAATTGTTGCTCATGTCGGCACCAATGACTCCTGCCGTCTGGGTTCAGAGGTCATCCTCAGTTCGTACAGGCGGCTGGCGGAGTTGGTGAAGGCGGAAAGCCTCGCTCGCGGGGTGGAATCAGAGCTAACTATTTGTAGTATCGTTCCCAGAACCGATCGCGGTCCTCTGGTTTGGAGCCGAGTGGAAGGCTTAAACCAGAGGCTCAGACGATTCTGCGGAAAGCCGGGGTGCAAATTTCTCGACCTCCGCTATCGGGTGGAGAAATGTAGGGTCCCCCTGAATAGGTCAGGCGTGCACTACACGCCGGAAGCGGCTACGAGGGTAGCGGAGTACGTGTGGAGTGCACATGGGGTTTTTTTAGGTTAGAGAATTCCCTCCCTAGGCCCGACAAGACGCCTCCTGAGACGCGGCAAGGCTGGAGTGGGCAAAATGCAACAAGGAATAACAATATTAATGTGCTAATAGTAAACTGCAGAAGCGTCTATAGAAAGGTCCCAGAACTGCTCTCATTAATAAACGGTCACAACGCCCATATAGTACTAGGAACAGAAAGTTGGCTGAAACCAGACGTAAACAGTAATGAAATCCTAAACTCTGATTGGAATGTATACCGCAGAGATAGGCTGGACAGTGAAGGGGGAGGCGTGTTTATAGCGATAAGAAGTGCAATAGTATCGAAGGAAATTGACGGAGATTCGAATTGTGAAATGATTTGGGTGAAGGTCACGGTTAAAGCAGGCTCAGACATGGTAATTGGATGTCTCTATAGGCCCCCGGGCTCAGCAGCTGTTGTGGCTCAGCACCTGAAGAATAATTTGGAAAATATTTCGAGTAGATTTCCCCACCATGTTATAGTTCTGGGTGGAGATTTTAATTTGCCGGATATAGACTGGGAGACTCAAACGTTCATAACGGGTGGCAGGGACAAAGAATCCAGTGAAATATTTTTAAGTGCTTTATCTGAAAACTACCTTGAGCAGTTAAACAGAAAACCGACTCGTGGCGATAATATATTAGACCTTCTGGTGACAAACAGACCCGAACTATTTGAATCAGTTAATGCAGGACAGGGAATCAGCGATCATAAAGCGGTTACTGCGTCGATGATTTCAGCCGTAAATAGAAATATTAAAAAAGGTAGGAAGATTTTTCTGTTTAGCAAAAGTGACAAAAAGCAGATTACAGAGTACCTGACGGCTCAACACAAAAGTTTTGTCTCAAGTGCAGATAGTGTTGAGGATCAGTGGACAAAGTTCAAAACCATGGTACAATATGCGTTAGATGAGTATGTGCCAAGCAAGATCGTAAGAGATGGAAAAGAGCCACCGTGGTACAACAACCGAGTTAGAAAACTGCTTCGGAAGCAAAGGGAACTTCACAGCAAACATAAACATAGCCAAAGCCTTGCAGACAAACAAAAATTACGCGAAGCGAAATGTAGTGTGAGGAGGGCTATGCGAGAGGCTTTCAATGAATTCGAAAGTAACGTTCTATGTACTGACTTGGCAGAAAATCCTAAGAAATTTTGGTCCTATGTCAAAGCGGTAGGTGGATCAAAACAAAATGTCCAGACACTCTGTGACCAAAATGGTACTGAAACAGAGGATGACAGACTAAAGGCCGAATTACTAAATGTCTTCTTCCAAAGCTGTTTCACAGAGGAAGACTGCACTGTGCTTCCTTCTCTAGATTGTCGCACAGTTGACAAAATGGTAGATATCGAAGTAGACGACAGAGGGATAGAGAAACAATTAAAATCGCTCAAAAGAGGAAAGGCCGCTGGTCCTGATGGGATACCAGTTCGATTTTACACAGAGTACGCGAAGGAACTTGCCCCCCTTCTTGCAGCGGTGTACCGTAGGTCTCTAGAAGAGCGAAGCGTTCCAAAGGATTGGAAAAGGGCACAGGTCATCCCCGTTCTCAAGAAGGGACGTCGAACAGATGTGCAGAACTATAGACCTATATCTCTAACGTCGATCAGTTGTAGAATTTTGGAACACGTATTATGTTCGATTATAATGTCTTTTCTGGAGACTAGAAATCTACTCTGTAGGAATCAGCATGGGTTTCGAAAAAGACGATCGTGTGAAACCCAGCTCGCGCTATTCGTCCACGAGACTCAGAGGGCCTTAGACACGGGTTCACAGGTAGATGCCGTGTTTCTTGACTTCCGCAAGGCGTTTGACACAGTTCCCCATAGTCGTTTAATGAACAAAGTAAGAGCATACGGACTATCACATCAATTGTGTGATTGGATTGAGGAGTTCCTAGATAACAGAACGCAGCACGTCATTCTCAATGGAGAGAAGTCTTCCGAAGTAAGAGTGATTTCAGGTGTGCCGCAGGGGAGTGTCATAGGACCGTTGCTATTCACAATATACATAAATGACCTGGTGGATGACATCGGAAGTTCACTGAGGCTTTTTGCAGATGATGCTGTGGTGTATCGAGAGGTTGCAACAATGGAAAATTGTACTGAAATGCAGGAGGATCTGCAGCGAATTGACGCATGGTGCACGGAATGGCAATTGAATCTCAATGTAGCGAAGTGTAATGTGATGCGAATACATAGAAAGATAGGTCCCTTATCATTTAGCTACAAAATAGCAGGTCAGCAACTGGAAGCAGTTAATTCCATAAATTATCTGGGAGTACGCATTAGGAGTGATTTAAAATGGAATGATCATATAAAGTTGATCGTCGGTAAAACAGATGCCAGACTGAGATTCGTTGGAAGAATCCTAAGGAAATGCAATCCGACAACAAAGGAAGTAGGTTACAGTACGCTTGTTCGCCCAATGCTTGAATACTGCTCAGCAGTGTGGGATCCGCACCAGGTAGGGTTGATAGAAGAGATAGAGAAGATCCAACGGAGAGCAGCGCGCTTCGTTACAGGATCATTTAGTAATTGCGAAAGCGTTACGGAGATGATAGATAAACTCCAGTGGAAGACTCTGCAGGAGAGACGCTCAGTAGCTCGGTACTGGCTTTTGTTGAAGTTTCGAGAACATACCTTCACCGAAGAGTCAAGCAGTATATTGCTCCCTCCTACGTATATCTCGCGAAGAGACCATGAGGATAAAATCAGAGAGATTAGAGCCCACACAGAAGCATACCGACAATCCTTCTTTCCACGTACAATACGAGACTGGAATAGAAGGGAGAACCGATAGAGGTACTCAGGGTACCCTCCGCCACACACCGTCAGGTGGCTTGCGGAGTACGGATGTAGATGTAGATGTAGATACTGTGACTGTACATGAAAAACCTTTTGAAGAAGAGTTTCTTGCTATTCCTCTTGCGACGGGCGGGGATCAGAACCCTCTCACCCGTCCCGTCACTGCGGTAGCGTCCAAGAGACTTCGAACGTGCGACAGTAGTAGTTCCGATGAAGGCGTCTCCGTACCGGTCACACCTGCCACACTTGATATCAAACAACCGGCAGGGGACACTGAGCTTTCGCATGACGCTCTACCAGAATCAAGCGTTGAAGTTGATACTTCTTCGCCCGCTGACGGTAGTGCTACGCCCCAGGTTGGTTGTTGCTTACCGTCCGCGTCTGTCGCGTCGGCTCTCCAACCGACCGATATTGAACCTCAGCACTTTGCCCACAGTTACGTCGGCGGGGTGTGCCCAAGTTCACAACTCGTATCACAGCAATGCGACACTGACAAAAAACACGCTGACGAGTGTGTCAACACAGAGCGGGATCTCAGCCTTGCTTGTCAACAACTTGACCGAGAGAGTGTTTCCACACAATCCCAACGTGTGGCTAAACAAGAACTTAGCGCGTCTCCGGAAGGGTTATCCGGCGAGACGCAACTGCACGTTGCTGTCGCAGGGCAACCTGCACAGGAGACCTGTGTAGATTCTCCGATGCCGCTTTCTGCGGAAAAAGTCGCCAGTGGCGGGAGGAACAAAAAGAAATTCCAACCGAACTTGAATGTACCACGCAGCAAACACAAACTGCAAGCCCTCTCGGATGCAAACGATGGTGATGGCCACTCTCCACCAGCTGTTTCACGAATGGACTGGTTTGCCGGAGACGATGATCACGTTAATTTAAAGTAGCTCCGTAAACTGCATGGCACAAGCGTACAAGTTCCTGAGTGTTAATGTAAACAGGATCACGTCTGATTTGAAACTTGCAGTCTTTAGGCAGTTCGTATATGAGTCTGCCGCTGATGTACTTCTATTGCAGGAATTCCTTCTTTCAGATCTGGTCATTCCCGGTTTCCACTGTATTACCAATGTTGCTTTCGAACTTAGCACTGGTACAGCCATTCTCGTGCGTGAGGGCATCCCCGTCTCGGACGTTGAAACACTGGAGTCAGGGCGTGGCATATGCTGCAAAATATTCGGCGTCACGCTCGTGAACCTATACGCGCCCTCAGGGAGTGACCACAGGTTCGCAAGGACCGAGTTCTTTAAAGACGAACTAATTTACTTGCTTCGTAAAAATCCGACTGCCCTTGTATTAGGCGGAGATTTTAACTGTGTTGTGCATCAAAAAGATCAGAGGCCAAATTTTTTAACTATTGCAAGGAGCTTCATGATCTGGTTTTACGGATGAATCTCCAGGATACGTGGGAACTCCTTCACCCTACCCTTGTGAAATTTACATACTTCACTTCCATCTCGAGTAGCCGCCTCGACAGAATATATGTGTCTTCTCAGCTCGGAGAACATGTTGTTGATTCAGAGGTCATTCCCGTCCCATGTAGCGATCACTGCGCCTACGCCACCGTCATACAACTGGACAGACAACCCACCAAACGATTCAGAGGTCACTGGATGTTGAACTTTTCCCACCTTCAGGACGCCGATCTCGAGGAACTTGTCACACGAACTTGGACATTTTGTCTTCGCTCTGTCAATAGGTACCGTATGAAAGTAGAGTGGTGGACGTCCTTTGCTAAACCAAAGTTGCGACGGTATTTAATTTCGTACTGTAATACGCAATCAAGGGATGCAAAGACGACCATGGAATTTTATTATTAAATTTTAAGGGAGCTCTACGACAAATCTGGCGTCAATAATATTTACATGGCTCAAATAAAGCAAATCAAGGCTAAGATGCTCAGTATCAAACGTAAACAACTAGAAGGGTTAAAAATCAAGTCCAAAGTCAACTCTTTGGTTCAATCTGAGACAACTTCCATGTACCATCTTATTAAGCATCAGACCAACCGTAGACGCTTATTTATAGACGAACTGGCAACTGATAACGGGGAAATTCTCACTCGGCAACCTGACATAGTCACGGCAATTCAGAGGTATTATCACGGCCTGTACTCGGACTACCCAACCAATGATGGCTTGACTGCTACTGTACTCCAATTCATGGACACGTCCGTTACTGCGGATGATAATCGTGACTTTCTGGATCCGTTTAGTGTCGAGGAGACTTTAGAACTTATTGTTAAGTCGCCCGCTAACAAAGCCACAGGACTGGACGGCCTTCCCAAGGAGTTTTACCTTCGGTATTGGGATGTAATTGGTGTTACATTTACAGAAATTTTAAATAAAATCGCACTGTTCCTAGTGCGATGAAGGAGGGTAAAATTGTCCTTGTTCCCAAACGCAAAGGGTGTAAGCGATTTGATAATCTGCGCCCGCTCACCCTGCTTAATTTTCACTACAAAACTATAGCCAGAGCTGTTAACACCCGAATGTCTCCGCTCCTTCACAAAGTTGTCTGGCTGCACCAGGCCTGCGTGCCAGGACGGAATGCCATGTCTGCGATGTCTGAAATTAGGGACCTAATCTCCATTGCCTCAGTCACCAACCTGAATTGTGCCTTGCTATTTCTAGACTTTCATAAAGCCTTTGATCATGTGAACCACCGCTATCTTTTTCACATACTGGACAAAATAGGACTGGAGGAAGGGGTGTTAAAAGTCCTTCGCAATTTGACATCTGGCATATCGGCGAGGATACAAGTCAATGGACAGCTGACGCAACCAATATCCATTCAGCGGGGTGTCCCCCAGGGCAGTCCACTCTCTATGTAACTTTTTGTGCTGTCACTGGAACCCTTCCTTCGGTCTCTTTATCACCATTTGTCAGGTGTGTCAATGTCAGGTCACACATTCATCGTCCGTGCATACGCTGACGATGTTGCCGTTCTGTTACGCAGTGACGACGAGGTGGTCCGTATTAAACGGGCGATCGACCAGTATAGTGCAGTGTCTGGAGCACAACTAAGTGACCAGAAATGTAAAGTGCTCGATCTCAAGGGTTTTGAGAGCTTAACTATACCGTGGGCGCATCTTGTGGAATCTCACAAACTACTAGGAATCACCTTGAATAGGTGCCCTCTGAAAATGGTGGCCTCCAATTGGAAGTCAGTGACGCATCTGATACAGGGTACCATTGTCGAATGTCGCTGGCGTGCTGCGAACATTATAGAACAAATTAGGATTCTCAATACCTACGTCTTCTCCAAGGCATATTATGTTGCACAGTTTTTTCCCATTCCCAAGCTTCAGGCCAGAAAGATCATGCAGGTTGCCAATCAATACATCTGGAAGGGAAACATATTTAAATTGTCCTCCGATACACTAGCCAAGTCGAGAACTACTGGTGGGCTTGAGTTGGTTAACATCGCCGGGAAGGCAATGGCCTTGTACGTCAAGCGGACCACGACTTTACTGCATGACAGCCACTGCACTGTTACTCAAAAGTTGTACCTCACAGAGCGTCCAGCGAGTGTGCGACCTCCTATTGACGTCGGAAGAATCCATTACAAATTGAAACACATCAGGGAATTTTTCCTTCATGTTAGTTATACAGATGTGGGTGTTCTACGGCGCCGACCACTGTCAACTCGCGACTTGCAACGTGAGTGGGAAAGCCGGCGACCACAAATACAATAGAACGGAAGTATCCGACTACTGACTGGAAAACGGTGTGGGCCAACATCAGCTTGAAAGTACACTCTTCGGATGTTGCTTCAACTTGGTACAGGGTGGTAAATAACACAATTGCCACTAATGAAAAACTACATGCAACTGGGTTAAGTGACACAAATCTCTGCCTCTGTTGTGGACTCGTCGATTCTCTGATCCATCGGTTTACCTGCGGGGGCCATGCACTGAATTGGCGATGGGTCAAGAGAAAGATTGCGGTACTGTCAAGGAGCGCGGAAGACAATCTGCAGCTGGATATGCTACTGCGTCCCGACAAAAAGTTTTATCCAGCCACGAAAAACAATACAGTAATGTGGATCCTAGGGCACTACGTCAACTACATCGTTAATGTTCGTGGAGAATACGATTATATTAGTTTTCTGACCTACATGGAGCTGGCATACTGGAAGATTAAATTTGTCACTAACAGTAAAAAATTATTTGGAAACATGATGGACATCACCTTTGAAAAACATGGCATAGGATGACCACATTGGATGATTGAAGGCAATCAAGAGGAAATCTATTCTGTTTTATTCTATTTTTCTTAAGTTACACTTTCTGTTATACCTGGTCAGTTTACTTCTTTTCATTAGTCTCCTTATACTTGTTTGCTTATTCGGGTCAATTTCACACCTCTAACGGAAGAGCAAAGAAGTTCGATATGGATCAAAACACACAACTGACACACGACAAAGAAGAAATGTTCCTTTCCAAATGTGTCAGCACTATATACCTCGGAGCAGAGGAGAAACAACTATAAAAATATTAATAATATAACTAAAAAAATATATGTATAAAAATTGTCTGCTTGAAGAAGTGACTCAGGAATAGGCGGGGGGAGCCATCGTGGACAGGCCTCGGGATTCGACCCCTGCCCGCTTTGTCTCCACCTGCACGGAACTGACCACTCACCAATTGTAAAAAAAAAAAAACCATCCTTGTCAAAAAAAAAAATGTGTGGCCTAATGGATAAGGCGTCGGACTTCGGATACGAAGATTGCAGGTTCGATTCCTGTCCCGGCTTGTTTTTCCAGTTCTGAAAAAGAAACATACTGTTTTAATGTAGCAATTGAGCAGTACGAAACCGTCTGAATGTTGCTGTTGACCATTTTGTGCTTGGAGATGATCTTGAGCTTGAAACACACACAACAAGACCGGTGTTAACTAGCGAAATGGTCGGCAGAGTGCCCTCACCGCGAGTTCTGACTGGCACTTGCACATCTGAAACAACGTCGGAAAGTAACTCGTTCGGCTTTTGAGTCACATCAAGTATGTGTGTTAATTTTGACGCCACTAGCTCTGCAGGTTGTCATACAATTCCTTTACCTCTCAGATATGATTATGAAATAAAAGTGAAGTACGTGACGAGTGTGACGTTAGGAAAACATTAGGCAGCATGGAGAGATTGTGTATGGGACCACCCAACCCAAACGAATACTGTGTGACGTTCTACCTGGCAGGTTTTCACGCACGCAGCCCGGGTAGCTCAGTCGGTAGAGCATGAGACTCTTAATCTCAGGGTCGTAGGTTCGTGCCCTACACTGGGCGGAACGGAATTTTTTTCTTCTGCAGATGTAAATTACCGTTTTTCTTATTAACGTGATTTAATGGAACTAGCAACTTAAAAATTTGCCTACGTCTCCATCAGTCGCAAGAAAACTGAATTTGAAGGTGAAGGTGATTTTGTAGACATGTGCGAAGGTCATGTTCTGAAGTGCAAGTGGTGTTGTTTGGAGAGAACACCGGTTACGTGTCAGATGTGTAGCCAAGCAGTAATGGGTCGCCATAGCTGCAAATATTAGTCGGTAATATGAAGTGTTGTCAGCTGAAGTCTGATGATTCAAACGACCGTACAGACGAAGTACGCAAAACTACCGCTAGCCCGCGCCTCTTTAGTTCAGTGGTAGAGCACTGGTCTAGTATACTGGGGGTCGTGAGTTCCATCCTAACAGGAGGAAGACGATTTTTGGAAATCAGTTGCGCGTCGTGGTCGTATAGCAAACAGTATCTGTGATTACGAACAATTAACGACAGGCGGTTTATTAAGAATTACTCTCAGATGAGATTAAGGCGAATGGCGCAGATAAAGCATTTGCCAAAGCGGTACAGCATAAGGTGGGACGAGGCGGTCTGAATTACATTTTATAGATGTATGTCTCACAAATCTCAGAGCCTCCGGCGGTCGTCGTCGTCGTCGTCGTCGTCGTCGTCGTCGTCGCCGCCGCTTCTGCAGCAGTAGCAAATGGCCATCGTATAAAATGCGGTGAGGGACGCCCTGCCTTCGATTCCGAATGCACAAAGTGTGTGGTCTTGTTTCCCAGTCTATATTTGGTCGGTCTCGTAAGAGGTTGAATGTAACGAATGGGTGGGAAAGAGCAAGGGGCAGCGGCTGTGTAGAACGAAAACACAATTCCTCAGGGGGTGTGAGCGTTTCGAGATGAGTCGCATATAAGTTATGCTTGGTGGTCAGTGACCGTGTGGCCTAATGGATAAGGCGTCGGGCTTCGCTCCGAAGATTGCAGGTTCGATTCCCAACAAGGTCGTGTTTTTCCAGTACTGAAAAAGAAACATATCGTTTTAATGTAGCAATTGAGCATATAACATCCCAGCTCTTCAATACCAAATTAAAACGTTGCATTAGGAGGTGTCTGCTTCGTGCAAAAAGGTCCTGAGTTCATATTGACGACAACAAGTAATTCTTCATACAGACGTTTATTTACAAACAGAACTGACAGGCTTCACAGACTCAACAACTGACTCTCAGAGCTAACCGCACTTCATATCCGAACTGGCAACTGACAACTCCTAGGTGTATTAATATCTTTCCAAACAATGAGGGTCTTTGACAATGTTTTGTTCACAATACGATAGCAATTCACGACTTAAAACTGAATTAGACATTACAGAAATTTAGTACAGACTAAAGTAAGTAAAAGGATCAGTACATATATTCTTACAAGCATGATTTCCAAATAGATTTTATAACATATTTCTACCAACTTCTGGATAACCTTCACCAGATTTGTACCGATGTTTCCAGAAATATCTTGACATTTGATTCTGGATATTTCTTGAGTGATTTAGAACAACTATTTATATGTAAAATGATTTAAATCGTGTTTCAAAACGTAAATAAATCTTTTTAGCAAATATTTCTTGATACAAATCGTCTTTCGAAATTAGGTTATGAAACAGTTTTCACAAGTTTTCGTATTTTTTGCGATCATAATAGAGAATTTCTCCATAGAAAGTTCCAGAAGTGTGCATTAAACGTTCATTAACAGACTTTCTCTTTAGCTGGTGAGTTTTTAAAAGTATCTTGTCCATATTATACGAAATAATTTAGCTCACAACTGATAATTTATACAATTAATCAGAGCTACAGCAAACAGTGAGTCTTTCTTTTACAAAATGAAATATAATTACAAAATTGAATGAAAATAGGTTACTAACACTAATATATATTTACATTAATTCTATTTTTGTTCTTTCTGTGTAAAATGTCCTAATATTGACACAGTACAATTTTTAAACATCACCAAAGTTTCCCTTTAAATGTTGCATATCTGTATCGACATCCCCTAAAAGTCTGCAGTATCGAATACTTCAATATGTCCCAATATGTCCTGTAATGTTACACAACCCCCCCATCAGCACTTACACGTGAAACACGGAAGGGTTGATGTCCTTACATTACAAAACAGAAAAGTTTTACACATATCTTTGGTGTCTTCTTTCTTGAAGACCGGTGATCTTCTTTCTTGAAGGTCAGTGATCTTCTTCCTTAAAGGTCGGTATACCTCAATGCCACACACTGT
This sequence comes from Schistocerca gregaria, assembly GCF_023897955.1. Lineage (NCBI taxonomy): Eukaryota > Metazoa > Arthropoda > Insecta > Orthoptera > Acrididae > Schistocerca > Schistocerca gregaria. The sequence goes on along the minus strand of NC_064929.1, from coordinate 13,050,452 downwards.
ATTTCAGTCTCATCTTCACAGTCCGTATGGATTCCATATACACTGCAGGCTATCACAGGCTGCAATAGGACAGTCCGCTATGAATATACAGCATACAGTGGTCAAACCCAGTTAAACATTAGCAAAAGCATTTAATAGTCGGTGGACCGGTTTTTAAGGACACAGAAATTTGAATTCTCTAAAGTCTAATTACTCAAGAAAATGTACTCTAAATAATTTCTTAAAGCTAAGAGAGGAGAGACTGACAGATGGAGAAAATTGATTATACAGGATCACAGAATAAGTGTAAGATGCAATGACAGAACACGAAAATGAAATATGACAATTGCGTAGCTAGGGGACCTAGTGCTCGCCAAACACTTAGCACACAAAGAATGTATGCTCCCCTGAGGAATCAGATAAATACAACATAACAAAGTATACAAAAATATCCTAGTATGATTACATATAAAAGTCTATAAACATCTATTACCTAAAATACTTTTTCACATTTTTTTAATACAATTTCAGTTCGGTCACGTTTCATAGGCCAAACAGTCTGCCAGAATTTGGGTAGACTAGACGGTAAGCATTCGGATTAGGATTGTCCTGAATCTTGAAAGGTCCAATGTATATGTCAAAAAACTTTTTTAATTCACCACTGATGGCTTTAGACTTGTCTTGTGTTTTAACAAGGACCAAGTCTTCAATTTTAAATTGAGTAGGCTTCACATATCTGATCCCAAACCCACATTGCGTTTTTCTTCAGCAATCTGTTAAGACCTGGAGCATTTAGAGCTTGGGTACTAATGAACTTTCTGTAGTAACCGCACATTCCGAAAAATAACTTTAGTTGTTTCTTCGTTTTTGGAATTGGGAATTTTGCAATTGCCTCGAATTTTTCAGGATCTGGCAAAATACCTTCCTCAGAAATACCGGGCCCCAGAAACTTCAATTTTTTCATACCAAACTTGCATTTAGATAATTTAAGTGACATTCCCCCTTTCCTTAATCTATTGCAAACCTCCCTCAAAGTATTAACATGTTCTTCCCAAGTTTCTCCAGTGATCAAAATGTCATCTACATACACAGTTAATTTTGATAAAAGATCTTTTCCCAAAACAAAGTCAAGTGCTCTAATGAATTCGGCTACTGAGACATTCAGCCCAAATGGTACCACACAATACTAGTAACATCTTCCCCTATACAAAAAAGGCAGTATACTTTCTGGAATCATTTTCTAATTCTACTTGGTGAAATCCTGATGTGAGATCTAAGCTGGTCATGTATTTCATTCTTTCAAATTTATGAAGTAATTCGTCTATATTCTCGGGATGATCGGTCTCTCTTTCCAGATACTTATTTAGGTGTCTTGAATCTAGAACAAGCCTGACACTGCCATCACATTTGCAACCACTACCAAAGGATTATTGTATTGGCTCTTACTTCTCTCAATGATGCCCACTCTTCCATCTTTTGAAGTTCCTTTTCTACATCTTTTCTCTTTGCAATGGGTACACTATAAGGTTTTATAAAGAATGGCTCATATTGTTTTAATCTGAGTTTACATTGATAATTCTTTACTCTGCCAGGTCTATCATCAAAAACATCACAGTAATTCCACAATAATCTTTCTAACTCTACCTTCTGTTCTTGGTTCAAATTATCTGATTCCCGTAATTTTTCTTGAACTATATCCCCATATTCTCCATCATCATAATCCTCAGTAATTTCCTCTACACAATAACCACTGTCTTTAGAAAATGTAAAGTCCCTAATTTCAATTACATTATCAGCACAGTTTTGAATCGACATGTCAGTACTGGAACATACTCTCGTGTTAGGATCAATAAAGGTAAACAAACTCTTTTCCCAATCAAATGCTACATTAGCTTTTAATATCCAGTCCATACCCAACAGTACATTATCATTTAGGTCACTTATTACAAGACATCCTTTAGTAAACTGTACATCATTTATACTGAAGGACAACAACACCTGTCTATTAACAATTTTGCTCAGTTTGCCGGTAATGCCTCTAATTTTTTTTTCCAACAACTGGTAATTCAACAAAGTCAGGATCATGCTTAATTATATCTCTTAATTTGCTTTAAATGGCACTAATTGGACTCCCTGTGTCAATCAAACAATACCCTTCCCAACCTGCAGCTTTAATTTTTATGTATGGACTACCAATAGTGGTGTTTTCCCTTTCTTCCTGTTCTTCATACAAAAGATCTTCTGCTATCTCATCATACCTCTGTTAAGCAGAAACTGATTCACAAATTTCCCTTAATTTGATCTTAACATCATTGTCATCATTGTAATCTTTAAATTTGCCCCAAACAGATTTCAAAATAATCTCAGATGCATCAGCACAATCAACCCCCCTGTCTCCTGATGTATTACTAAGCTGAACTGGCACAATCTGATTCTCATGTGGAATGTAGTTAGAGTTCCTGGCACAACTATTCTCAACACTATTGCTTATGACATCCTCCTTAACTTTAACATAAACTATTCCATCCAATTCACCATAAAAATCTTCTAGTACATAATCACCATTGGCCTTAACACCAACATTATCATCATCATTGCCTGAGCTTACACTACAAACACTACTAGTATCACCAACATTACTCACAACACCATCTTCACCAACCACATCTACATGAATATCAGACTTTCCAGAACTTCAGTACGAACACCATTATGACAACTTACATCTAAAATATCACCACACATAAGTTTGTACAATCCAAAATTATCAAAGTTATCCTTACCTTTCATTTCAGCATTAGGTGCTTCTTCTTGATTATATAAATTTGCAGTTATATCATCTTCTAAGCCTACTTCATCAAAGGTAGCCTGTTTCCTATTACAGTTGTTTCTAGTATTTTCTCTGATGACATTCCAAAATATCCTGTCAAATTAAAATTTTTTCATTACCTCTATCTACAGATCGATCATAAGCATACTTTCTATACTGGTTAGGTCTCTGATTATAGTGCTGTCTGTTCTGGGTGAAATTAGCCTGATTTTGAAAATTCCTTGCCTCAAACTGACAGACTCCCAGTGGAGCATTTAGTCGTTTACAGGCCTATGTCTGTCGTTTCCCTGCCTCGGGTTACCTACTCTCATGTCATAACCCCAGGACCTGTTTCGATTTTCCCATTCTCTGTTTGAATTAAAGTGCTGATCATTCCTACCAAAATTTCTTCTGTCATTGCTATTATAATTATCCCTGTTGTTGTTAAAGTTTCTTCGTTCACTATTATTGTTATTATTTCCACGGTTCGGTTCCCACCCTCTGTGTGATGAACCTACAAAGTCGTTAAATCTGTTGTTTTGTTCAAAGGCTCTATCAAGTCTGTCCACATATTTCAAGAATTGTTCTATGGACTCATCTGGACCATATACTAAACCCCATTGTACTCTTTTCGGAAGTCTCCGTTTTAGTGCATCAATTTGAGTTAGCTCATCAAATGGCTTATCCAGATGCACTAATTTTTGCAACTGTTTCTCACAATAGGCTTTCATTGATCCATCAGATTCTCTGTAACTAGGACCATTCAAGAATTCACTTTTGATTCGAGCTTGCTCAGTTTCAGACCAAAATTTGGTTAGAAAACATTTTTCGAAATCTTCAAAGGACATTTCTGCGGAACAATTCTGATTGGCCCACGAAAGCGCCTCACCATCAAGTAATTTCTTTACAAACTTTATCTTAACACTATCTGTCATTATGGACGTGAACTGCTCCTTGCAGAATTGCATGAAGTCTTTTGAGTGTATATTCTTGTCACCGGGATAAGTTTTAATGGGAAAATTTCCCCATACCCCATTACAACTATTACTAAAACCTTTTTGCAACATAGTTTCTTGTATTTGTACAAATTTTCTGTCAACAGTTTTTTCGACATTACCTACTCTACTACAAATTTCTGTGACCTTTTTGTCAGAATCAGATTTGAAAGATTCAATTTCGCTTTCAAAGAATCGTTTTGTGTGGTCAAATTCATTTCTCAATTGAGAATTTTCCTCATTTACAAAATCAACAACTTTTTTAAGTTTTGACTGGTTATTTGAAATTTCGTTACTTAAATCAGTTTCAAGGACAGAAATTTTGCTATCAACCGTGTCCACACGACAACTAAGTTCTTTTTGGTTTGACTCAAAAGTAATTCGCCATTCTTCGAGAACCTGATTAGTGTGAGCAATCTGTTCTGTATTTGAATTTATTTCTGATTTTAAATCACACACAGCCTTCGAAACCGACCTGTCCATCTGTTGTTGTGTCTGTTCAATTTGTTGACGTAATTCGGCACGAGAATCGTCCATGTTCAAATTTGTGTTATCCAACTTCGAGTTTAACTTTGAAAACATTTGTTTTAACTTTTCCAACATTCCTACACTGTCAGAAGCACTTTCCCTAATAGGTGTACTCGCTAAACCGCTGTCAATACTGAAATCTGCGTCTTTTTCCCTTATTTTAGGAAGCAGGTACTTATCTTAGTGTCCGTCGGCGGTCGTTGGTGTCCGTGTTTTGCGAAATTTCTTCCGTTCCAGGATGGTTTCGCTCGGTTGATTCACTCCTCTACTTGTGACCCCAGAATCGACGTATTTACTTCTGAAGAATGACTGGTCCGTCGTATATCCTCTTCTTGTGGTCAAAAAACACACGTATTTTCTTCTTGTGATCCCAAAAGAGACGTATTTTATTTTGAAGAATCACTGGGTAGTCGTCATATCCTCTGCTTCCTCCACCAAATTGTAACATCCCAGCTCCTCAACACCAAATTAAAACGTTGCATTAGGATGTGTCTGCTTCGTGCAAAAAGTTCTTGAGTTCATATTGACGACAACAACTAATTCTTCATTACAGACGTTTATTTACAAACAGAACTGACAGACTTCACAGACTCAACAACTGACTCTCAGAGCTAACCACACTGCATATCCGAACTGGCAACTGACAACTCCTACGTGTATTAATATCTTTCCAAACAATGAGAGTCTTTGACAATGTTTTGTTCACAATACGATAGCAATTCACGACTTAAAACTAAATTAGACATTACAGAAATTTAGTACAGACTAAAGTAAGTAAAAGGATCAGTACATATATTCTTACAAGCATGATTTCCAAATAGATTTTATAACATATTTCTACCAACTTCTGGATAACCTACACCAGATTTGTACCGATGTTTCCAGAAATATCTTGACATTTGATTCTGGATATTTCTTGAGTGATTTAGAACAACTATTTATATGTAAAATGATTTAAATCGTGTTTCAAAACGTAAATAAATCTTTTTAGCAAATATTTCTTGATACAAATCGTCTTTCGAAATTAGGTTATGAAACAGTTTTCACAAGTTTTCGTACTTTTTGCGATCATAATAGAGAATTTCTCCATAGAAAGTTCCAGAAGTGTGCATTAAACGTTCATTTACAGACTTTCTCTTTAGCTGGTGAGTTTTTAAAAGTATCTTGTCCATATTATACGAAATAATTTAGCTCACAACTGATAATTTATACAATTAATCAGAGCTACAGCAAACAGTGAGTCTTTCTTTTGCAAAATGAAATATAAATACAAAATTGAATGAAAATAGGTTACTAACACTAATATATATTTACATTAATTATATTTTTGTTCTTTCTGTGTAAAATGTCCTAATATTGACACAGTACAATATTTAAACATCACCAAAGTTTCCCTTTACATTTTGCAAATCTGTATCTACATCCCCTAAAAGTCTACAGTATCGAATACTTCAATATGTCCTAATATGTCCTGTAATGTTACAAGCAGTACGAAACCGTCTGAATGTTGCTGTTGACCATTTTCTGCTTGGAGATGGTCTTGAGCTTGAAACACACACAACAAGACCGGTGTTAACTAGCGAAATGGTCGGCAGAGTGCCCTCACCGCGAGTTTTGACTGGCACTTGCTTTTGCCTCTGCTTTTGCATGGTATGCAGATTTGTGTACCTTTACAGTCCTTGCGATTATGGCCTCTTTCTCCGCACTTGGTGCACGCCGGCTCCCTGGTGCACAGCCTGAGAATGTGGTCCAGGTCACCACAGTTGTGGCAACGAGGTACCACGACATAGTCTCTGGTGTTGATGGCATGGAAGCCAACATAGATCCTGCCCATTGTTGTGATATTCTTCCACATCTGTGCTGTCACTTTAGCGACATGATGTACAACATCACGACCTCGTGGACCCGTTTTAAATCTAAGTTTGAAACAATTACTAAATTCTTCAACGCTTAAGTGCTCAAAATTTTGTGCCCTGATTGTCTCTGACACCTCTTCGTTCGTCATAATAGATGGCACGTCATAAAGTATGACGAGAGGATTTCTTTTTCTTGGTGGCTCACATTTCACCACTGAGTTCAGCTTTTGGTTCTTCAACAGCTTTTCTTTATCCTCTTCCGAGGCAACTTCTACGATGACTGAATTCCTACTCGGTTTGATTCTCTTTATCTTTATTTTTTCCTTCACAGGGTCCACGGTTTTCGTGAATAACTCCTGTATTTTCTTTATGCTTGTGTCTTGTCCAGGAAGTGTTCTCAAAAAGACTGCCGTATCTGGCCTCTTAGTTACCTTGTCTATTGTCTCTCTGGTGGTGTTGGGCTTGGTGGGAGCTTGCGCTGCCACTGCCGCCCAAGTTTTCACTGGCTGCTTTCTTAGTCTGTTGTTTTCTTTTACTAGTTCTTCTAGCCTTCCTTCTAGTTTTGCATGGACGACGGCCCAAGCTGCCAATTCATTTTTAATGGCTGACATTCCGGCTTGGCTGATCTTGCCATTTTTTACAGATTGCTCCATGAGCGTAGTTATTCTGGCAAGCCTTTGCATAACTGTCTCATTCTCGACCTGTCCCAGCCCGTCCTGAGGAGAGGGATCAGGCGCAGTAGAAGCACGATGAGGCGCACTCGAATCACTCGTATCTGTCGTCGCCATGATTTACGAGTGATATTAAAAAGGTGGGAGCCCGTCTCTTACCCCAGACCAGCTCCTCTGGCATGGGGGGGGGGGGGGGGGGGACTTCTTGCAGCTCGCCCACCGACCTCGCCCCAAGGTCAAGGGCCCTCTCGAACTGCCGGGTTCAGCGCGCCGTTGCCAGCGCACTGGTCCCCATCGAAGGCTCCGTCATCGGCGATTTCACGCGACGCTCCTCGGCAACTGCACCACGCACTCCGGAGAGGCGGATGCACCTCTCGCCCTTCGCCGCCTACTAGCCCGAGTTTCCACCTTTCGGCCAAGGACCCACTCCTCCTCAGGTGGCGGGCCGGTCCCCCAGACGTTCGGCTGTCTGGACCCAGTTAACCTGGCCCAGGCGGTGTCACCACCTCCTGGGTTTGGCAGAACACGCCCCGGTTACCCAGGGGCGCGGCGAAGCGCCCTTGCCGACTCGCGCCGCGATCCCACGCCGACGAACGAAGTCGCCGCCATGCAGAGCTCCTGCTGGTCTGGGCCCTGCGAACAGAAAGGGACAGATGTTCCTCCCTCGACACAGCTCCCCCTGTGCCACGCACCCTTCGCTTTCGCATCGGGTTGGGTCGCAGCTCTTCCTTTTGTCGCAAGGCACACCTGGGCAAGCCCGAGAAATGCCGGGCTTAACGTCCGGCACCAATTGAAGGCGGAAAGAGCCACTTGAGAAGGAGAGGCTATATATGACGCATCACTTCCCCTGTGGGCACGTCCGACTGGAAGCGATACGCGCCAGTGCGAACCTCTGTGCCTTACGGTGCGCCGGCGCGGACTGGCCCACGCCAAAAAACGCACCGCGAGACGACAGGTCCCACGCCAGACAGATAAACCATTTGCCAAAGCGGCACAGCATAAGGTGGGACGAGGCAGTCTGAATTACATTTTATAGATGTATTTCTCACATATCTCAGAGCCTCTCGCGGTCGTCGTCGTCGTCGTCGTCGTCGCCGCCGCCGCCGACGCTTCTGCAGAAGTAGCAAATGGCCATCGTAGCAAATGCGGCGAAGGACGCCCTGCCTTCGATTCCGAATGCACAAATGTGCGGTCTTGTTCCCCAGTCTATATTTGGTCGGTCTCGTAAGAGGATCAATGTAACGAATGGGTGGGAAAGAGCAAGGGGCAGCGGCTGTGTAGAACAAAAACAAAATTCCTCATTGGTGTGAGCGTTTCAAGATGAGTCCTATACAAGTTATAGTTGGTCGTCAGTGACCGTGTGGCGTAATGGATCAGGCGTCGGACTTCGGATCTGAAGATTACAGGTTCGAATGCTGTCACGCTTGTGTTTTTCCAGTTCTGAAAAAGAAACATACCGTTTTAATGTAGCAATTGAGCAGTACGAATCCGTCTGAATGTTGCTGTTGACCATTTTTTGCTTGGAGTTGCTCTTGAGCTTGAAACACACACAACAAGGCCGGTGTTAACTTGCGAAATGGTCGGCATAGTGCCGTCATCGCGAGTTTTGACTGGCACTTGCACATCTAAAACAACGTCGGAAAGTAACTCGTTCGCCTTTTGACTCACATCAAGTATGTGTGTTAATTTTGACGCCACTAGCTCTGCATGTTGTCATGCAGTTCTTTTGCTTCTCAGAAATGATTACGAAATAAAAGTGAAGTACGTGACGAGTGTGACGTTAGGGATACATTAGGCAGCATGGACAGATTCTGTATGGGACCACACAACCCAAACGAGTACTGTGTGACGTGCTACCCGGCAGGTATTAACGGAGGCAGCCGGCTAGCTCAGTCGGTAGAGCGTGAGACTCTTAAGCCCAGGGTCGTGTGTTCGAGCCCCACCCTGGGCGGAACGGAATTTTGTTCCGCTGCAGATGTAAATGACGTTTTTCTGATTAACGTGATGTAATGGAAATAGCAACTTTAAACTTTGCCTACGTCTCTGTCACTCACAAGGAAACTGTATTTGAAGGTAAATGTGATTTTGTAGACATGTGTGAAAGACATGTTCTAAAATGAAAGTGTTGTTGTTTGGAGAGCACATCGGTTACGTGTCAGATGTGTAGCCAAGCAGTAATGGGTCGCCATAGCTGCAAATATTAGAAGCTAATATGAAGTGTTGTCAGCTGAAGTCTGATGATGCAGGTGACCGTAAGGCCGAAGTACGCAAGAGTACTGCTAGGCCGCGTCTCCTTAGCTCAGTAGTAGAGCACTGGTGTAGCAAACGAGTGGTCATAAGTTCCATCCTCAGAGGAGGAAGACGAATTTTGGAGATCAGTTTCGCGTCGTGGCGTACAGCAAACTGTATCTGTGATGACGAACAATTAGCGACAGGCGTTTTATTAAGAATTACTCTCAGATGTGATTAAGGCGAATGGCGCAGATAAAGCATTTGCCAAAGCGGTACAGCATAAGGTGGTACGAGGCAGTCTGAATTACATTTTATATATGTATTTCTCACATATCTCAGAGCCTCTCGCGGTCGTCGTCGTTGCCGCCGACGCTTCTGCAGAAGTAGCAAATGGCCATCGTAGCAAATGCGGTGATGGACGCCCTGCCTTCGATTCCGAATGCACAAAGTGTGTGGTCTTGTCTCCCAGTATACATTTGGTCGCTCTCGTAAGAGGTTGAATGTAACGAATGGGTGGGAAAGAGCAAGGGGCAGCGGCTGTGTAGAACGAAAACACAATTCCTCAGGGGTGTGAGCGTTTCGAGATGAGTCGTATACAAGTTATAGTTGGTCGTCAGTGACCGTGTGGCGTAATGGATCAGGCGTCGGACTTCGGATCTGAAGATTACAGGTTCGAATGCTGTCACGCTCGTGTTTTTCCAGTTCTGAAAAATATACATACCGTTTTAATGTAGCAATTGAGCAGTACGAAACCCTCTGAATGTTGCTGTTGACCATTTTTTGTTTGGAGTTGCTCTTGAGCTTGAAACACACACAACAAGGCCGGTGTTAACTAGGGAAATGGTCGGCAGAGTGCCGTCACCGCCAGTTTTGACTGGCACTTGCACATCTAAAACAACGTCGGAAAGTAACTCGTTCGCCTTTTGACTCACATCAAGTATGTGTGTTAATTTTGACGCCACTAGCTCTGCATGTTGTCATGCAATTCTTTTGCCTCTCAGAAATGATTATGAAATAAAAGTGAAGTACGTGACGAGTGTGACGTTAGGAAAACATTAGGCAGCATGGAGAGATTCTGTATGGGACCACCCAACCCAAACGAGTACTGTGTGACGTGCTACCCGGCAGGTATTAACGGAGGCAGCCGGCCAGCTCAGTCGGTAGAGCGTGAGACTCTTAAGCCCAGGGTCCTGGGTTCGAGCCCTACTCTGCGCGGAACGGAATTTTGTTCCGCTGCAGATGTAAATTACCGTTTTTCTGATTCACGTGATGTAATGTAAATAGCAACTTTAAACTTTGCCTACGTCTCTGTCAGTCGCAAGGAAACTGTATTTGAAGGTGAATGTGATTTTGTAGACATGTGTGAAAGACATGTTCTGAAATGCAAGTGTTGTTGTTTGGAGAGCACATCGGTTACGTGTCGGATGTGTAGCCAAGCAGTAAACCAGTTCCGCTTCAGACGCCGTGCAGTGTGGACATGCCTAGTCTTCCGCTCCGCCGTAGCGTTACGTATAGTGGGATATCGTTGTTTACGTGTAGTGTTGTACCTTCTGTAAGTTTTTCTCCGTCTTTGTTTCGTTCCTTGTGTTACTTTCTGTGTGTATTTCAGTGTTTTTGTGTAGCGGTTTAGACCGCGTAGTTTTTGAAAATGTCGTCTCAGGTTATTCCTCGTCAGGCTACAGTTAGTTTTGCTTTCGACAAGTCCACCCACCATGTGCAACCTAGTTCCCTTGAGATTCATGATTGGTTAGTAGATACCTTTGGCATTAATTCGGATCAGGTGCACACTGCATATTTTGATACAGAACTCTATGTTTTCTTTGTTAATTTTATGGACCCCTTCAGGTTGATAAAATTATTTCCAAATTTGGTCATCAGGTTCTCTTTCGGCATCGGGATGATTCTGTCAGTACCGTACTGCTTTCAAATGCTTCCATTACGTACACCAGTGTTCGTGTTTACAACCTTCCGCCGGAGGTGGATAATGTGTATCTTAAGGAGGGTTTACTCAAGTGTGGTGATGTTAAGAGTATTCGCCTTGAACGCTGGTCCAGCCAACATCGTCTGCAGTGTTACAGTGGTATTCGTTCCGTCGAAATGCACGTGCAGCAGAATATTCCCTCGGACCTGCAGATCGGTGGATATCGTGTCCATGTAACATACAGTGGTCAGGTTGGCACCTGTTTCTTGTGTAATGAGAGTGGCCACGTGCGTACCGACTGTCCGCGGAGGGTTTTTGTGTTAAAAAATTCTCTCGAACAGCGTCGCAAGTTAACGGTCGCTGACCTCGTTGCCGGTGGTTCTGCTCTTGGTGTCGAACAGTCCAGTGGTTGTAGCGCCCCGCCGCAGGATTTGCACGCCCCTGACACAGAATTTCCTCCTTTGCGTGCCAAATCTGATGTTGTTCCGTCTGTTCCTCAGGTGGGTGTGCCGCTTTTGAATAATAAACGGCGTCGCGCACAAGATGGAAATAGTACGGATGAGGATCTCCCCGAGATGCCCCAATCCGAGAGACCGACATCCTCCGAGCCACAGAGTAGTGTAGATGCTCCCTGTTCCCCTGAAGTAGCTGTTCCGGTAGCGGCTGCTGACGCCCCTCCGGCTTCCGACGCGGCTTCTCTCGAGTCGGCTCGTCGGTCGGGCCTGTTGTCGCCGCCTTCGGAACCGACTTCTTTGTCACAACAAGTTGAGCCGCAACAACTTCCTGCTTCGCTGCCCCATACCTCTGCCAGCGGAGCTGCTCCGCTTCCTTCCAACTTAGCTGCTTCGGAGCTTCCTGCTCACGTTTCGCTTCCGTGTAGTCCATGTTTGCCGGAAGCTAGTATTGGTGTAGACCAGTCCGTTTCGTCGGATGTTTCCCCCGCGACCCCGGACCCTGACTGTGGACCGGCGCGGGTGGTGTCGGATACAGAACTTGACCCTCCTACGTCACCGGCGGCTGCCGCTTCCTTGCCCGTCAGCCGACGCAAGTTGCGCGTTCAGCCGAACGTCAATGCTGTTCGTAAAAAACCGAAACGTAAGGGATGCGCGGAAGGGGGTAGCAGTCCCCTTCCCTCGGATACCTCCGTCTCCCCTGCTATGGACTGTGATGTTTGATGCGTCGGTGTAGGTGACTTCTTGTCTCGCTTTTCTCTCCATGGTTCAAGCATATACCTTTCTTACCTTAAATGTTAACCGTATTGAGTCCGACGTTCGCATTGCCTCTTTGCGGCAGTTTCTCTACGACTCCTGTGCGGACGTAGTATTTTTGCAGGAAGTATTGTTTTCTGATCTCTCTCTACCTGGATTTCAAACTGTTTTTAATGTCGCACCGGAAAATTCAACAGGAACTGCTCTTTTCTTTCGAGAAGGTATTCCTGTTACTGACATTGAATTCCTTGAATCTGGCCGTGGGATTGGTTGTCGTCTTTTTGATCTCTGCCTAGTTGTTTTGTATGCCCCCTCTGGTTCGGGTCGCACTGTGGCTCGATCGCGCTTTTATAAGGAAGAGCTTATTTATCTTTTGCGCAAGAGTCCTCGGAGTCTCCTGCTCGGAGGCGATTTTAATTGTGTTTTACGCCCTGAAGACCAGTCCCCCAATTTTAATTATTGCCGAGATTTACATGACTTGGTTCGTACGATGCACCTGCGTGATGTTTGGGAACACAAATATCCAACCCTGGTGAAATTTACGTATTTTACCGCGTCCTCATGCAGTAGACTCGACAGATTCTACTTCTCTGATTTTTTATGTGATAACATTCTTTCTATCGATGTTATTCCTACTAGTTTTTCTGACCATTGTGCTTTTACTGCAACTGTAAATCTTAGTCACCAACCAGCAAAACTTTATCGTTCCCAGTGGATGTTAAATGTTTCCCACCTTGCCGACAGTGCCATTGATGAAGTTGTAAGTGCCGTGTGGGAGCGATGTCTTCGCTCTGTCCCGCGTTACCCCTCCTTGCTCGTTTGGTGGACTGCGTTTGCCAAGCCCAAGATTCGTCAGTCTTTGATTTTTTACTGTGCCGCAAGGGCGCGTGCTTTTAAGAACACGTATGAATTTTACTACTCTGTCCTGCGTGAACTGTATGACGCGGCGGGTCCTTCTCCTCTGCGGATCCATGATGTTCGTCGTATTAAAGCAAAGCTCTTGACCCTCAAACGACGACAGTTGGATGGTCTGCGAGTAAAGTCGAAACCTCACTCTCTTGTTGAAGGTGAACTGACTTCTTTGTACCACCTGCTGCGGCATTAGACTCGACGTCGTCGCACCTTCATCTCTTCTCTTATGGTGGATGATGGACGACAGCTTATTGCACAGGAGGATATGACGCGTGCTCTTCATCAGTATTACGCTAGTCTCCATTCTGCCGATGATTCTGGTGCGTCACTTTCTGATGATGTCCTTGAGGATCTTCCTGCGACCATCACGCCTGACGCGAACGGCGACTTTCTCCGGGAGTTCCAGGTAGATGATATTTTCGATTTTATTGCTCGCTCTCCGTCCGGTAAATCGCCGGGTCCAGACGGCCTGCCTAAAGAATTTTATCTCCGTTTTTGGCCTCTTTTGGGTGGCACTTTTACGCAGATTTTAAATGAGATTGTCAGGGGGATGGATGTGCCAGCCGATTTTAAAGTAGGGAAAATTGTTTTAATTCCGAAGTCCACTGGTCGTTTATCTGCTGCCAATCTTCGTCCGCTCACATTGCTGAACTTTGATTACAAGACAGCTGCTAGAGCGTTCAATAGTCGATTATCTTCTCTGCTGCGGTCTGTGATTGGGGCACATCAATGTTGTTTTCCTGGTAGATCTATTCTGACCCCAGTAGCCGAATATCGGGATGTTGTCTCGGTTGCGGCGGTTACAAACGTTCATTGTGCCTTTGCTTTCCTCGATTTTTATAAGGCTTTTGATCACGTCAGTCATGTGTTTTTAAATCGTGTTTTAGATACAATAGGTTTTAACGCTTCATCACGTGGTGTTCTTGGTAATTTGTATAGGGGAATAACTGCTCTGGTGTCAGTCAATGGGCAGCTGACGCCGCCCATTGCTATCCGCCGAGGGGTACCTCAGGGTAGTCCGCTCTCTATGTCTCTATTCATATTGTCCCTGGAGCCGCTGCTTCGGACTCTTGCTTTCAAGCTTCAGGGTATGACCCTCTCTGGTGGGAAGCTCACTGTTAAGGCGTACGCGGACGATGTCGTTGTTCTCCTCCGTCAACGTGATGATATCACATTGTTGAAAAGAGTCGTTGATGCATACTGTTGTGTCTCTGGAGCGCGTCTCAATGAGGGTAAATGTAAGTTCCTTGATATTCGAGGGTTTCGCGATGCTGATGTCCCTTGGGCCACTTTTGTCGATCGCCATACGTCATTGGCAATTAGCATTGATCGGTGTCCCATAAAAATGGCGGCTCTTAATTGGAAATATGTCACCGAGAAGATACAGGGGGCTCTGATGGTCCATGAGCAGCGCTCGGCTACCATTTTGCAAAAAGTCAGAATTTTAGACACGTACGTGTTATGTAAAGCCTATTATGTTGCTCAGCTGTTCCGACTTCCCATTATGGTGGCGAAAAGGTTGCGCCAATTGTCTAGCAGGTTTATATGGAAGGGTCATCTATTCAAGTTGCGTTACGAGGTTATGACGAAACCGCGTATCTCCGGAGGCTTGGGCCTCACTGACATTACTCGCAAGGCATCTGCCTTGTACGTCCGCCGTACGACTATAATTGTTACGCAAGAAGTGACTTCAATTACATCCAGACTTTTTACTGTTGTGCGTCCGAAGAGCCGTGCTCCACCTGGCGACGTCAGTCGCCTCAATTTTAAGTTGAAACACGTCCGGGAATTTTATATTGCGGTTAGTTACCTCGGTGACGTCTTCTTGCGACGACCGGTGCCAACGACCAAGAGCTTGATTGCCCGTTGTGAGGGGCTGGCTGGTCCCAATCCAATCGAACTGGCGTCTCCATCAGTGTCCTGGAGGAACATCTGGAAGAATCTTAGTCTGCCGATCCACTCAATGGCTGTGGCGTCCACGTGGTGTAGGGTAGTTAATGGTTTGGTCCCCACCAACGTACGACTGCACCGTATTGGTCTTTCTGACACGGATAACTGCACTCGGTGTGGTCTCCTGGACACACTTGAGCATCGATTCACCTGCAGTGGGCATCTTGCTAATTGGCTTTGGCTCAGGAAACAACTGGCTTTTGTCACTAGGACTGCCGAAACCGTTTATACCATTTTCATCATCGTACGGCCCGATTCTTCCTTTTATCCGCGAACGAAGCTCAATACCGTTATGTAGTTGCTTGGACACTTGGTACATTTTCTCAATAGTTGTCATGAAGAGGATGAACACCTAACGTTTCGGCAGTACATCCTTACTGCTTACTGGAACCGATTGCGCTTGCCAGGACTCCGTAAAGATTTTGCAAATATGCTTAGCCTGACATTTGAAAGGGAGGGTGTTGGCTAAGGTCGCCTGTGTGAGCCGATTTCTTTTATACTGTAGCTGGTTTTGCCGCCTTTATGTAAAATTATTCTCTACACCTGGACTGAAGTTTACGTGGACCTTTAGGGCGAACAAGAAAAACAAAAGTAAGACCAAGAACCGAGACAGTAGGGGAAAGTACGACGCCGTTGTACAGGTGCCATTCGGAAACAGGACGGTGGAATCATCGTGGCCAGGCCTCGGGTTTCGACCCCTGCCCGCTTTGTTTCCGCAGCCTGAATCTGACTGTCACCCCTAACCTTGAAACAATGGCACACAAAAACGAAAGTAAAAAAAAAAAAAAAGGAAGTGGTAGAGCACTGGTCTAGCAAACCAAGGGTCGTCAGTTCCATCATCAAAAGAGGAAGAACTAATTTTGGAAATAAGTTGCGCGTCGTGGCCATATAGCAAACAGTATCTGTGATGACGACCAATTAGCGGATGGTGTAACGGAAAAAAAAGTCGGTAGAGCATGATATTCTTAATCTCAGGGTCGCGGGTTCGAGCCCCACGCTGGGCGTAATGGAATTTTGTTCCGCTGCAGATGTAAATTACCGTTTTTCTGATTAACGTGATGTAAAGGAAATAGCAACTTTAAACTTTGCCTACGTCTCTGTCAATCGCAAGGAAACTGTATTTGAAGGTAAAGGTGACTTTGTAGACATGTGTGAAAGACATGTACTGAAATGCAAGTGTTGTTGTTTGGAGAGCACATCGGTTACGTGTCAGATGTGTAGCCAAGCAGTAATGGGTCGCCATAGCTGCAAATATTATCCGGTAATATGAGTGTTGTCAGCTGACGTCTGATGATGCAGACGACCGTAAGGCCGAAGTACGCAAGAGTACCGCTGGGTCGAGCCTCTTTAGCTCAGTGGTAGAGCACTGGTGTAGTAAATCAGGGGTCCTAAGTTCCATCCTCAGAGGAGGAAGACGAATTTTGGAAATCAGTTTCGCGTCGTGGCCGTATAGCAAACAGATGTGATTAAGGCGAATGGCGCAGATAAAGCATTTGCCAAAGCGGTACAGCATAAGGTGGGACGAGGCAGTCTAAATTACATTTTATAGATGTATTTCTCCCGTATCTCAGAGGCTCTCGCGGGCATCGTCGTCGTCGTCGTCGCCTTCGTCGTCGTCGCCGCTTCTGCAGAAGTAGCAAATGCGGTGAGGGACGCCCTGCCTTCGATTCCGAATGCACAAAGTGTGTGGTCTTGTTTCCCAGTATACATTTGGTCGGTCTCGTAAGAGGTTGAATGTAACGAATGGGTGGGAAAGAGCAAGGGGCAGCGGCTGTGTAGAACGAAAACACAATTCCTCAGGGGTGTGAGCGTTTCGAGATGAGTCGTATACAAGTTGTAGTTGGTCGTCAGTGACCGTGTGGCCTAATGGATCAGGCGTCGGACTTCGGATCTGAAGATTACAGCTTCGAATGCTATCACGCTCGTGTTTTTCCAGTTCTGAAAAAGGAACATACCGTTTTAATGTAGCAATTGAGCAGTACGAAACCGTCTGAATGTTGCTGTTGACCATTTTTTGCTTGGAGTTGCTCTTGAGCTTGAAACACACACAACAAGACTGGTGTTAACTAGCGAAATGGTCGGCAGAGTCCGTCACCGCGAGTTTTGACTGGCACTTGCACATCTAAAACAACGTCGGAAAGAAACTCGACGGCTTTTGAGTCACATCAAGTATGTGTGATAATTTTGACGCCACTAGTTCCGCATGTTGTCATGCAATTCTTTTGCCTCTCAGAAATGATTATGAAATAAAAGTGAAGTACGTGACGAGTGTGACGTTAGGAAAATATTAGGCAGCATGGAGAGATTCTGTATGGGACCACCCAACCCAAACGTGTACTCTGTGACGTGGTACCCGGCATGAATTCACCGAGGCAGCCGGCTAGCTTAGTCGGTAGAGCGTGAGAATCTTAATCCCAGGGTTGTGGGTTCTAGCCCTACGCTGGGCGGAGAGGAATTTTGTTCTGCTGCTGATGTAACTTACCGTTTTTCTGATTAACTTGATGTAATGGAAATAGCAACTTTAAACTTTGCCTACGTCTCTGTCAGTCGCAAGGAATCTGTATTTGAAGGTGACGGTGATTTTGTAGACATGTGTGAAAGACATGTTCTGAAGTGCAAGTGTTGTTGTTTGGAGAGCACATCGGTAACGTGTCAGAATTGTAGCCAAGCAGTAATGGGTCGCCATAGCTGCAAATATTAGTCGGTAATATGAAGTGTTGTCAGCTGAAGTCTGATGATGCAGTCGACGTTAAGGCAGAAGTACGCGAGAGTAGCGCTAGGCCGCGCCTCTTTAGCTCAGTGTTAGAGCAATGGTCTAGTAAACCAGGGGTCGTAAGTTCCATCCACAGAAGACGAAGACGAATTTTGGAAATCAGTTGCTCGTCATGGCCGTATAGCAAACAGTATCTGTGATGACGAACAATTAGCGGCAGGCGTTTTATTAAGAATTACTCTCAGATGTGATTAAGGCGAATGGCGCAGATAAAGCATTTGCCAAAGCGGTACAGCATAAGTTGGGACGAGGCAGTCTGAATCACATTTTATAGATGTATTTCTCACATAGCTCAGAGTCTCTCGCTGTTGTCGTCGTCGCCGCCTCTTCTGCAGAAGTAGCAAATGGCCATCGTAGCAAAAGCGGCGAGGGACGCCCTGCCTTTGATTTCGAATGCACAAAGTGTGCGGTCTTGTTTCCCAGTATATATTTGGTCGGTCTCGTAAGAGGTTGAATGCAACGAATGGGTGGAAAACACCAAGGGGCAGCGGCTGTGTAGAACGAAAACATAATTCCTCAGGTGTTTGAGCGTTTCAAGATGAGTCGTATACAAGTTATAGTTGGTCGTCAGTGACCGTGTGGCCTAATCGACCAGGCGTCGGACTTCGGATCTGAAGATTACAGGTTCGAATGCTGTCACGCTCGTTTTTTTTTCGAGTTCTGAAAAAGAAACATACCGTTTTATGTAGCATTTGAGCAGTACGAAACCGTCTGAATGTCGCTGTTGACCATTATTTGCTTGGAGATGCTCTTGAGCTTGAAACACACACAACAAGACCGGTGTTAACTAGCGAAATGGTCAGCAGAGTGCCGTCACCGCGAGTTTTGACTGGCACTTGCACATCTAAAACAACGTCGGAAAGTAACTCGTTCGGCTTTTGAGTCGCATCAAGTATGTGTGTTAATTTTAACGCCACTAGCTCTGCATGTTGTAATGCAATTCCTTTACCTCTCAGAAATGATTATGAAATAAAAGTGATGTACGTGACGAGAGTGACGTCAGGAAAACATTAGGCAGCATGGAGAGATTCTATATGGGACCACCCAACCCAAACGAGTACTGTGTGACGTGCTACCCGGCAGTATTTCACCGAGGCAGCCGGCTAGCTCAGTCGGAAGAGCGTGAGACTCTTAATCCCAGGTTCGTGGGTTCGAGTCCCACGCTGGGCGAAACGGAATTTTGTTCCGCTGCAGATGTAATTTACCGTTTTTCTGATTAACGTGATGTAGTGGAAATAGCAACTGTAAACTTTGCCTACGTCTCTGTCAGTCGCAAGGAAACTGTATTTGATGGAGAAACGTGATATTGTAGACATGTATGAAAGACATGTTCTGAAATGCAAGTGTTGTTGTTTGGAGAGCTCATCGGTTACATGTCAGATGTGTAGCCAAGCAGTAATGGGTCGCCATAGCTGCAAATATTAGCCGGTAACATGAAGTGTTGTCAGCTGAAGTCTGATGATGCAGACGACCGTAAGGCCGAAGTACGCAAGGGTACCGCTAGGCCGCGCCTCTTTAGCTCAGTGGACAGTCGGCCTTTGGCTGTGGAGCGGTGCGGTACGTCCCGGCCGCTCCGTGTCGCGTTTCCGGGTGTGTTGTTGTTTACCGCGCCGGCCCGCTAGTGTTACGTATTGCCGTCACGTTCCTGACACACGATGGCTCTTTCGTATCGGAAAGCCACGATCAAGCTGCAGTTCGACACTACGTACTCTCGACCCAAGGCCTACGAAGTAGAGCGTTTTTTACGCGATGTGGTACATGTTGATCCTAACGAGCTGATCGGTATCCACTTATCTATTGTCTCCAGCGTCGTATATCTTAAGTTCACTGACGACGAAGCATGTGACAAACTTCTCAGACGCTCGACGGCAGGTTATCGGTTCTGCCACTCAGACGGAAACGTGGGTGTGGTGACGCTTGAACGTGCTGGATTGGGAATCCAAAATGTGCGCGTGTTTGAGCTCCCTTTTGAAGTTCCAGCGGATTTGGTCACCCTTGCTCTTCGACCCTATGGAACAGTTCTCGGCCACACGGCCGAAAAATGGAAGACCTTCGACACCTACCCTGTCCTTAACGGGGTGCGACAAGTCCGTATTGACCTGCATCGCCATATTCCTTCGTATCTCACGATCGCTGGTTGCAGGGCAATAATTATTTACGACGGTCAGCCGAGAACCTGCTCCGGTTGTGGCCAGACGGGACACATGCGTACCGAATGCCTGCAACGCCGTCTCGTGCAGACACCCTGGACCGACCAGATTCGTCCGTCGACACCGACCTCTCTGCCGATTACGTATGTTGCGGCGGCGAGACGG